>NC_056528.1:46501806-46538050 GCF_019175285.1 Sceloporus undulatus | reverse complement strand
ATGGGGATGTCCTGCCATCTCTCTCTCTCCCCTCTTTCCCCATAGGAAAGAATCCAAAAACGGAGTTTAAAATCTCTCTCAGATGCAGACCCAAAGGGCTCTCCTCTGCTCCTTTTAAACTCAGTTTTTGGATTGATTTCTATGGGGAAGGGAGGTGGGGGATTTCAGTAAGCCTAGGGACTCTGGCCGGGAGAGTGCTTCTCAGCCTCACTGCGAAGTCTTCCCTCCGAAGATTCTCTTGGGAGGGAAAGAAGACAAGCCCCTATAAAACGCTGGGGCTTCATATGCTGGCATATGTTTGAAGAAAATAGGATAAAACGTATGTAACTTGATGGGCCAAGGGCAGAGTCCCCTCCTTGGCAGCCTGGGCATTAAGGGAGCTCCACGGAGGTCCCTTCAAGTGGAGGGAAAGGGAGGGGACTGGGCCAAGGGCAGAGCCCCGTCAGCCATTGCAGCTCTTTAAACCGGTTAGAAAAGAAGAGTCCTCTGCTGTCATCCCATTTCCCCTTTTTGGCAGCTTGACACCCTTTTGCTCCTGTGTGTGTGCATGTAATGTGTGCCTTCAGGTTGTGAGCTTCCCTCCCCGCTTTAACTCTTGTCTGGCTCTTTGCTATGGAATTCTGGGAGTTTTTTGCTTGCTTTTCTGTGGTGCTCCAAACAGAGGAGCTTTTGTGGGTTCCCTCCTGGAGAGAAGGAGGAGAAGGTCCTGGGCATCCCTGCCTCCTGCATTGTGACAGCACAGGAGCCCCACTGGACATGACACTAGAGACCCC
The DNA here is from genome assembly GCF_019175285.1 of Sceloporus undulatus. Taxonomy (NCBI): domain Eukaryota; kingdom Metazoa; phylum Chordata; class Lepidosauria; order Squamata; family Phrynosomatidae; genus Sceloporus; species Sceloporus undulatus. The sequence continues at coordinate 46,537,277 of NC_056528.1, read as the reverse complement.
CGGAGAAGCAGCCAGACCCTCTCCCTCTTGCTCTCTGCTCTGGTCTCTTCTTTCCCTCTCTTTCCCTGCTTTCCTCTTCTCTTCCTTGTCCCACCTTTCCTCCCTTTTTCCTCCCTTCCCTCCCTCCTTCTTTCCCCCCTCACACACACACACCTTCCCTCACTGCAGTCGCTCGCCTGCCTGCCTCCCTCCCTGCCTGTCATTCTTTCAGCCAATCAGAAGACGGAGGAATGAGGGAACGGATTTGAGAACGGATAAGAATACCGCACACACTTCTCTTGGAACGTTTTCATCACGTTTCAGCTCTCTGGGAACACATTCAGAACACATTCAAATCCGTTCCCTCCTGGAACACATTTGGAACACATTTAAGCGTTCTGAGAACCCGATTGGAACACATACGTGCGGTATACTCAAATGCGTTCCGTTCTCATCACGTGATCAGAACGTTCTCAGAACGCAGTGCGATAATCTCCCATGACTCCACACTGGCTCTAGGTTTGTCTTAGGGTCTCCATAATTTGAAGGCATAATTTGTCTTGTTCTAGGTTTACTTAGAGAAAGGCAATATTATTTATTTGATTATGTATGGCATTTATTTATCATTTTTCAGTCCACCAGGTGATGCATAAAAACACTTAAGAATAGTTAAAAAAACAAAACACTAATTAAGAACATGGAATAAATACCGGTAGCTAAAAACCAATGGAAAACACTCCAAAATCCCTCCTTCAAAATAATCCTAAATCCAACAAGCGCCAAGCAGTTTTACAAGCAGCCGGAGCTATTTTAAGAGCCAAAGGCCGATTGAAATAGCACAGTTTGGCTGAGCTCTGGAAACTCAGAGAGGAGGGTGCTGGTGCTTACTCTGGAGTAATGCTAGAGGGAAAGCGCTGCCATTTGTAGCCATGAGCCCAGTTGCTTAGGATGGTAGGATACAGAACGGCTTCTGCTGATGATCTTAGATTTTGAGCAGGCCTCTATGGCAGCTCATATGTATTTGGTCCAAACAACCAGTTTGGAGACATTAGCCAGAGTTCCCAAATCTCACAACAAAGCTTTAATCACACTCTTCTCCTACTGTTATGCCATAACTTTCTTTTACACAGTATTTAGATTCAGAAATTCACTTGGGGCCAGCTCTACCACTAACCAGAGGGAGGCAATGGGTGGTTTGTTGTTGTTGTTTTTGTTGTTGTTCCAAGTCAGTTCCAACTTATGGGACCCCCTAAGGCAAACCTATCATGGGGGTGAAACATGGCTCAAATGCACCGTGTTGGTGCTGATTTTAGGGTTAGAGACCATGCACCAACCGCATGGTCCCTAATTCTAGCACAGCGTGGCAGTGCTATAATGGTGGTGTCCCGTCCATATGGGTGCCGCCATTGTGACGTAAGTCTTGAATGGAACACTTTGCATTGCAACAAGGTTAGCTCACAACAATATGTTGAGGACACACTTTTGTAAGCATGATGGGTCTTGATTTCCTGAGCAAGACCAAACTATCACTGAACATTTTGTACTGAAACAGGCATTGCTCGCAACAATATATTGTGCCTGGGAGTCTGCATTTTTCTTTTAGTATTATGAGGATATCGGTCAGACACCAAAGGGTGTATGTATATTCTGTTTGCACATAGTTTCCTATCTCTCAAGATCAGATCTGCTCTGTGTTTGTCTCTATGTGCTCTCTTAAATATTCTTCCACTTTTCTATTTGCATAGTGGCTCCTGACAATGTTTTTAACAGATGGATCTGAGATAAAGCATTTTTCCTTAGATTTCCTTGATTGCCGTGAGTAAGCGATACACCCTTTTCTGCTTTTGTCTCAAGTGTCCTCATGAGAGGCAGGCTTTTAACAAAAGAACGTGAACCTTCCTGGATTCCAGAGAAGTAATATGCATCAAGACTTCTGCCTAAATGCCTTAAAGGCACCAAATCCCATCTGATCTTAGATGCTAAGCAGAATCAGCCCTGGTTAACTCTTGCACGGGAAACACATGATGGTGAACCTTTTAAAGGCTGAGTGTCTAAACTGCAACCCAAAACCCACTTATTAATTGCAAAGTGCCATGTCCCTCTGGCTTTCTAATAACAAACTCTGGCAAACTGTGCTGGAGCGACGGCACATGTGCCCACAGAGAGGGCTCTGAGTGCCACCTCTGGCTCGTGTGCTATAGGTTCGCCATCACTGAATGAATCTCAGGTGCCATAGGGTATATTTCAGAGGAAGGAACTGGCCAAACGACCTCACAGTATTCCTTGCCTAAGAAATCCCTACGAAATTCATGGGGTCACCATAATTTGATAGGAACCTGAAGGCACATATACGTTTCAGGGTTTCAAAGGGTTTGGTTTTCTTAATTTTAAAACTGAAAATGTGTTTTCTCATTTGCAATGTTACTTTTGGGCTTTTCCCCATGCTTTGGGTTTTGTTTCTTCTTTTTCATTGTTCGATATAGTCGGCAGACTGATTCAGTAAAGATTTACTTAGTTAGTTACTTCTGTATACAATACACATCACAGTTTGGGAAAGTAGCTGCTCCCTGGTTAGTGAGAGGAGCAGAGAAGGAGAAAAAGCAGGGAGTCACTTCTGAGTTTGAATTGGCCAGATCGAAACCCTATTCAGGCATGAATATTTGAGTGTTAAAGGATGTTGGGTGAGAGACTGCATAATGTAGCGGTTGGACTAGGACTGAAAAACAGGTTTCAAATCCTCGTTTGGACATGGAAAACCACTGAGTGATGGTGGGCATGGTCCACTCTCTCAGCCTCAGAGGAAGGCAAAGGCAATCCCCTCTGAACAAATCTTGCCAACAAAACCCAGTGCTAGGTTCACCTTAGTGTCACTATATAATGACTTGAAAAAACACAACAACACAAGGATGTTGATTGTGGGTGTGTGCAGAAGGCATGTAAGGCTAAAGTGTGTAGAGAGCTCTGCCTCCGTTCCTCAACAATGTGTGCAGGCTCTTCTTTAGAGCTTTGGCTGAGATATGCAGTTGCAGAGACCCATGTGGGATCCTGTCAAGATCCATACTCACACGTCTGTCTCAGTGTGACCCATAACTGGGAGACAGCTGAACACAGCACTACTTACCACCTTGCTTTCCAGCATCTTGGAAATTATTGTATCGAGGTGGGCTGGGCTGCAAGGCTTCAGAAGTAGGATTTTGGAGGATAGTGCTGGGAAATGTCATAGCTACCTCTCCATAGCCCCCAGGCTCTGGGTCTTCCTTGCCAAATATGTTAGACTGGCACCCTCTCTACTTTCTTTCAGCAAACAGGTGAAGGCCTTTCTCTTTCAACTGGTCTTGGAGAACAGATTGTTCAGGTGGATTGGGCCTTGAGTGCTTTGATGGCATATGGAGAGCCATGGAAAAAGACTCTCTCTTTCTCTTTCTCTCTCTTGCTGTGTCTTAGCTTTCTTTTGTCATGTGACAATGTTCTCACACTCTCTCAGCCTCTCACACTCTGAAGTTTATCACACTGGGGCTGATTTCGACATTAAAGAGAGATTAAAGTGCATTTAAAGCATCCTGCAGACGAAGCAGAAATGGTGAGTAATTGCACGAATTATGATCACATGCAATTGCGCAAATAAAGTGATATTGGAAATGCATTATTGCTGAAATCCCAAAAGTAAAAAGATGTGCATTAATGCTTCTTTGTGACCACTTTATTGGAAGGTTTTGTGCAACATCCTGTGACATCGTTTGTGTGAATTTGCCGGGATATTCATGGGATAAACTCCCAGTCTCCTTCGTGTGATATACTCCTCTCTCAGTCTCTTAGGAAAGCAATGGTAAACTTCCTCTGAACAAATCTTATAGAGAAAACCCTATGATTGGTTCACCTTAGGGTTGCTATAAATGGGAAATGACTTTAAGTCTCACAACAACAGAGAGATAAATGCTTTATTGACCTGTTTCTACCTTGTAAACTGGAGAAACTTCTCCAGAGTTTATTTTTGTTTTCATTCATTGAAAGAACACAGGAAAATAGCTGGATGCCTCCTCCCTGACCTCTGGCTCTCCAACAAAACACTTGACCATGTGGATGAGGGGCTGAATCACTTAAAATGTGGAGCTGAGGGCATAAAGAAACATAAACAGTAAAGTTGATAAAGAATCTTGTCCTCTGCAGTGACCCCAAAAGTGGGCTAAAGTAGCGTTAGTTGGACTTATTATAACTCAGGATGCCAACCAAAGTGTTTTTGTTGTTGTGTACCTCTGAGTCATTTATGGCGACCTTAAGGCAAACCTGTCATAGGGTTTTCTTGAGAGGTTTCTCAAGCGGGGTTGCCATTGCCATTCTCTGAAGCTGAGAGAGAGCTACTTGTCCAAGGTCACCCAGTGGGTTTTTATGCGCAAGCGGGAAGTTGAACCCTGATTTCCAGAGGCGTAGTCCAGGGCTCAAACCACTACATGATGCTGGCTCTCTAATTCAGTTCCTTATCTTTTCTTGGTGTTAACTCTACTTGTTACCATGTATAGTTTAATCTCTTTCTCTGTGCCTGAAAGATACCACCGATAAAGGCTTGCACCCTGATAGTCAGTTATAATGTCATATGTTAGCCCTATTGCCTTGTACGGGTTTCCTATTCCCATTTATGAGTGTGGTACCATCACCACGATCAGAAGTGTTCCACATCCCTGGTTTAAAACCCAACCAACCAAGAGATGTAATTCTCTGGCCCTGGATCGCAGGGCATTGATGGATGACATCTCCAGCCCCCTCCTGCCCAGCTGTGATGTGCCAAGGAGTTGTGTTAAGACTCCACAGGGGTTTCTGCTTCTGCTCCACATGTCATGGCCTATGACATGTGGCTGGGATTGTCATCCTTCAGCATCCCACCCACCAGCGCTGCATAACTCTGTGCCGTGGTGCAGCTGGATGGGTTTTACATTGGGTTTTGGATCAGGAGATGTATTGCAGCCACAACATCGTGGCTATATGTCTGATGCAGGATGTTTCTAGTCCCATTGTTGTTTTTGAGTACATAAGCAGAACTACAGTTTATATTAGACTATACGTTGACCTCATGTATATGTCGAGGGCCAAAATTATGGATTTTGATATGGCCTGTGGCTAAGTCAAGGGTATGTAACAAAGGCTCTAAAGCAGTGCTTCTCAACCTTCCTAATGCTGCAATCCTTTCTCATGTTGTGGTGACTCCCAACCATAAAATTATTTTTGTCTCGGTTCCTAAGACCATCGGAAATATGTGTTTTCCAATGGTCTTAGGCGACCCCTGTGAAAGGGTCGTTTGACTCCCAAAGGGGTCATAACCCACAAGTTGAGAACCGCTGGTCTAAAGAGTGAAGCCGAGGAACACAATGCCAAAGCACAAAATTCCAGCAGGTATAACCATTTGTGCTCACATTAAGGCTGCTGGATGGAAGAGAGACTAGAGGGAGGTCAGTGTTTGCAGGACAGATTTTGCTCTTGTCTTTCACCAGGGGCTGGTTCCATATATATATGGTATAAATGAATTATAGTACAGTAGTTACATTGACCTGTGCATAAGTCAACTCAGTTTTTTGGATCATTTTGGACCAAAATTCCCAGACTTATACATACACCAACTACAAATATTTCTTATTTTTTGGGACAGCAGGGGGCTCAGTAAATTTCCTTAGACACAAAGCCATTGGTTTCTGTTCCAGGAAATTCTATTCTGTTACCATACCCCAATACATGATGGCAGGAAGTCTGAGACGCGGAGCACTTTTCTGTAACCTAATTTAGCGTATTTGAATATAGTTCATGCATTAGTACTGCCCAAGCACTCTCTTTCTCCAAACCCATTATTCTTTCTTGACCTTTGCCACTAGAGTTTGTATATAGATCATTTATTCAATCAAAATCTGGCAAGTCATCTTCAGTATTTTGCACAAGTTCAAAGTGATCAGATAAGAAAGTATGCGACAATTCAAAGCTACAACCTTCCAAAATTAAGCTGCTTACTTCCCAGTGAGTGGTACTCCTGGTAGTCAGTTTTTTAAAGCTCCTGACTTGGTGCATCTGTGTAACAATGTCTTTTCCCATTTGATTTCTTAAACAAAACCAATCCTCTGGCATTTAAAACATAAATAATAAAAGACATATATTCCCTTCCTCCCCAATCCCCTCCATATACTGCAATTTCCAAAGTGTTAACTTCCAAAGAAGTGCTAGGTTTACTGTGGCAATCACAACAAAGAAAGCAGTGGCACCTTAAAGCTGAACAAATGTATTAAGGCCTGAGCAAATATGTCCTTAGGAAAAGAGAGAAGGAACACTGGAGAGTGACAGGAACATTATATTAATGCACAGTGGACTCTCGACAGGGGTAGTGTGACCCTGTTGGTGCTCCTAGACCTCTCAGCGGCTTTCGATACTATAGATCACGGCATCCTCTTGGACCTCCTGAGGGGGTTAGGTATCGGGGGCACTGCTTTGCAGTGGTTCCGGTCCTTCCTCTTGGGTTGGTCCCAGAGGGTGCTACTCGGGGACTGTAGCTCCAGTAAGAGGAACCTCATTTGTGGGGTTCCTCAGGGGGCTATTCTGTCCCCGATGTTATTCAACATCTATATGAAGCCGCTGGGTGAGATAATACGGAGTTATGGTGCTGGGTGTTATCAGTACGCTGATGACACCCAAATCTATTTCTCCATGTCTCGTTCGTCGGCCTGGAATTCCAATGGCATCTCTTCTCTCAATGAATGTCTTCAAGCGGTAATGGGCTGGATGAGGAAAAACAGATTGAAACTGAATCCAGATAAGACGGAGGTGCTCACAGTAGCGGCCCCGAAACCAAGAATTGGGTTGCAACCTCCAGTCCTGGATGGGGTCACACTCTCCTCCAGTGACTGTGTTCGCAGTCTGGGGGTGCTCCTTGATTCGTCGCTCCTGATGACAAATCAGGTAAATGCGACGGTCAGGAGTGCCTGCTATCAGCTTCGGCTGATACGCCAGCTGCGCCCTTTTCTGGAAGTAAGGGACCTTGAAACTGTTGTGCACACACTGGTAACCTCACGCCTGGACTTCTGTAATGCACTCTACTTGGGGCTACCCTTGTGCTTGGTTCGGAAGCTTCAGCTGGTACAAAATATGGCAGCCAGGCTTATTTCTGGTACATCTAGGAGGGACCACATTACTCCAGTTCTGAGGTCCCTCCACTGGCTGCCTATTAGCTTCTGGACCCAGTACAAGGTGTTGGTTATTACCTTTAAAGCCCTAAATGGCTTGGGTCCAAGCTATCTCAGGGACTACCTCCTCCTGTACAATCCTCCCCGCGCTCTCCGGTCCTCTGGGAGGAACTTACTGCAGCCTTTAAAATCTAGGCTTGCGGTGACCTCCCAGAGGGCGTTCTCTGCTGTTGCCCCCAAACTCTGGAACGACCTGCCGGATGAGATCCGTCAGATAACATCATTAGACAGCTTTAAAAAAGCGGTCAAGACGGATCTCTTCCGGCAGGCCTTTCCAGATTAACCATCCCGGCCTGGGCTCCCTGATCCCCTCTTTCCTTTCGTGGCCCCATCTTCAGTGATGGTTGAGGATCTCCAGAGGGACACCAGGGTTTTTAGTTTGTTTTAATTATGTTTTATGTTTTGATATTGTGTTTTTAATCTGTCATATTTTTAATACTTTCATAAGGGGGGGGGAGGGATTATAATGTTTTTAATTTTATATTTTACTCTGTTATATTTACTGTTGTCAACCGCCCGGATTGGTTCGCCACAGGGCGGTATACAAATAAATATTATTATTATTGTTGTTGTTGTTGTTGTTGTTATCTGCTGGGGTTTGGTTCCTAGATCCCCCATGGATAGCAAAATCCATGGATGCTCAAGTCTCATTGAATATAATGGCATAGCAAAATGGTGTCCCTTATAAAAATTGTATTTAATTTATGCAGAGATAATAAGGTTAGCTGCATTGGTTCTTGCCCACAAAACCAAATCCAGATTCCATTTGTAAATGCACATGTGACTTTAAATCACACTTCTCTGATGTGGAATTTAAGTGAGGGTTAATGTTGTTGGGTCTTGTGTGATTTGTTGTTGTTACTGTTGTGTGCCTTCAAGTCATTTCTGACTTATGATGATCCTAAAGCGATCCTATCATGGGGTTTTCTTGGCAAGTTTCTTCAAAGGGGTGTTTATTATTGTTGTTCTCTCAGGCTGAGAGAGTGTGACTTGCTCAAGATCATCCAGTGGGTTTTCATGACTGAGCCAGGGTTCAAATCCTGGTCTCCATAGTCATAATCCCATGCGCAAACCACTACACAATGGTGGCTTGCATTGACAACCCTCCTTTGGATAAATCTTGCCAAGAAAACCAATGCTAGTCTCATCATTAATTGGACAAAACGCATAAAATACACTGTGCAAGCTTCTGAACCTCTACTGGCTTCTTCATTAGGTTAGGCAAAGATATTAAAAATCATACAAAATTTTAAAACATCTTTGCCTGATGAAGAAGCCAGTGAAACATTCAAAACCTGCATTATGTATTTTGTGCATTTTGTTTGGTCCAGTAAAGGTATCACCGTTTTGTGGATTTTGGATGTTATTATACTTTGCTGTCTGGCCACTGCTGTTACCCCTGGACATGTTTTATTCACATACAGTAGATTATGCTAGTATTCATAACATATTGATATATTTGATAACCACAGAAGTCTGCCAGTTTAATCAGATTAAGAATTAATTTGATGGAGCAGTACATTTTTGATAAGCAGAAACGGGAAGATGCCTTCATTTTTAAAAAATCAAATTTTGTTGAAATAAACTACAGTATTTTGTTGTGTTGTTCCTGGAATATATGATGGATAGAATTGGTCCTAAGCATGTACTTTTGAAGAACAAATCAGAGAATTTAGATAAGGAATGGGGAACATGTAGCAGCCCTCTAGATTGTTATTAGACTACCGTCTCATCATCCTTTGCCATTGGTCTGGCTGGCTAGGGTTGAGGGAGCTGCAACTGAACAACATTTGGAGAACCAAACTCACCCCTGACCCATGAAACCCCCCCTTCATATTTTTGTAGGGACACTCCTGAATAATCCTCTGTTGTTCCATTTTTCCCATCTGCCTTTAAAATGTCCCAGTTTCTTCTGCCTCCTTCCCCCTTTGCCCTCATCTTACTTCCCTTGTTGCAAATGGAGTTCAAAGTATAAATGTAGTTTTCACTCTGTTAACTCAGCCGAGGAAAATAGGGAGGAGAGAGTAAGTCTTCTCCTTCCCAGGAGGCGAAAGCCAACTGCTGCAGCCTCTCCTAGCCCGTGTTGTTGTTCTTGTTGTGTGCCTTCAAATATTTTCCAACTTACGGCAACCCTAAGAGTTCATGATACTGTGAGGGTTTGATAACCCCCCCCCTCTCTCTTGCTGCTCTTCCTTTGGCTGGGTTGCCCCCCTTTCTACTCCTTACTTTCTCTCTCCACCTTCCCCTTTCTGAGTTTTGGCACGATAATAGTGCACCTGCAAAGTCAAGGCCAAGCTGACCCAGACAAGGAGGGAGATAAATCAGTTTTCGGTGCCAAATGATAAGACATAGAGTTTCGTCCTCATTAAATGTTAAGAACACACTTTTTTTCATTTGGGTTATTGAAAGTTCAGAAGGAGGGTGCCCGAAACTTAAGCACTGTCTTCTGTATAAAAGGCTGCTCTCCACTTTGTCCGGTGGCACAGTTTGGTAGAAATGATTCCCCTGTGTTCATTTGCATGCAAAATAAAAAGCCATCTTGGATCATGGACTTAGTTTGTTTGTTTCTCCTGATTGGTACCTTTACAATACCTAAAGGTATCATGGGGGTTCTTGGCAATATTTCTTGAGAGGAGGTTTGCCATTGCCTTCTCTGGAGGCTGAGAGTGTGTGACTTGCCCAAGTTCACCCAGTGGGTTTTATGGCCAAAGGTGGGAATCGAACCCTGGTCGAACACTCAAACATTCAAACCATTGCACTTTGCTGGCTCCAGCCTGTGTATTCTTCCTCACCATTATCTTTTGCCATCTGGAACACATTCTGATGTTGCTTGACTACAAATGCCCTGCTTTTCATTTGCAAAATGTTGGTGGGTATGCAATGCCTTGTTCCGGGTAGACATATTTTGGGGGATGTTGGGATACAGAGGTGGAATCCCATGATCTTCTTAAAAAGCGAGAAGATTCATGCAGGACAATGCAGTCCTTCAGAAATATTTATCCCCAAACCATAAAGCTTCCTTGAGCATCCCTCTCTTGTTTCATCTGAATGTAAGAATGTGTTTTCTCACCTGACTTCTTGAAGAGGCAGATATCCAAAATGTGATGCCTTTAAAGCAAGGAGAAGCAGTGATGAGGAAGGCTTCAGATTTTTACCTGCCAAGGAACCAGTAAAGATAAGAAGCCCAGATATGGAGAAAAAGAAATGGAGAGGAGAATCTGGAGCGATATTGGGACGGCAATTTTTTGGAAAGAGATTTTACACTATCTCATACCAATCTACGAGCCGGTCTGTTATCTGGGCTGTGTTTACATATCTGCAGCATGATGAAAGTGCTCACAATTACAAGAGTATTTTTAGATGAACATTTTTGGCTCTTCGTTTCCTTTTTATGATACACAAGACGTTGGGCCAGTCCATAAGTCACACGCAACAGGATGAAACGACAGGATTATTCTTGGTGCACGTGTTGGATTTTTCACCCCTTTCTTTGGGAAAGCCATTGCACTAAAAGGAAATCTAAAATTAAGCCAGGCTGGGATAAATTGGCACATGCATTTCTTTGGCTCTTTCGGAACAAAGATGTACATACCTGCATTTGCTAATATTGTGGTCTCAAAGCCCCAAAGATAACATTCCTCCACCATCCCGATCCTCATTTGAAGCACATTTCTTTTGCCACCCCATTGTTGTTGTTGTTGTTGTTGTGTTGTTATTGAGTGCCTTCAAGTGGCGAACCTAAAGTGAACCAATCTTGGAGCTTTCTTGACAAGGTTTGTTCAGAATGGGTTTTCTGAGGCCTACTTCTGAAACCAAGAGAGTATGACTTGGCCAAGATCAGTGGACTTTCGTGGCCTAGAGGGAATTCGAACCCTGGTCTCTCAGAGTCCTAGCCCAGCAATCAAACTACTATATCATGTTGGATCTCTTTGCCTCCCTATGTACCCAGAAACCTGTTTGTTTTGCCAAAACATCTCCCTGCTAACCCTTGAGGTGGCTTAACCATCAATGTAAAATTCGGCAAAGTTATACAAGAACCTTTGGAAGAAACAAAGTTTAAACACAAAGAAGAAACCTCTCCAGAGCACTGAAGCATCTAAGAAACACGAGGTGGGCTCTCTTAGTATAAAAGAGTGAAGTAGCCATTTCAGGCAACTGGTTTGGAGTACTATAAAGGGACAGCATTTTAAATTTTTATTGCTGTCATTGCTGTTGATGTTTTTGATGCCAAGAAGAGTCATTGGTGGGTTTTTTTTTTTCCCTGTTTTAGGTCACCAAATAAAATGCCCAGTCTGGGATACTATGCAAAGTTGGGGAAATCCACCTTTACAGATTATCAATACCAGGATACCGTGGCCAGCATAACCATTGGCCACACTGGCCACTTGTGATGGCCATTGGCCACTTATTCTGGGAGTTGCATTTAAAAAATAAAATAATTTTACTATATAGTCTGACTTAGGGAGAGGTGTTTGTTACATCTCAAAAAGCAGAATAGTTTGGGCTGGCCTTGATCACAGGGCAGTTACCATCAAACTGTTGTGCTGTTATCAGTTATACCCATAACTTGGATTCTGGTTTAAGCCAAGCCTCAGTTCTAAAGAAAAAAACCCGGAATTTCCCTCCCTTCTTCGGACAAGGAAATGGTCTCATAGATGTGCTCAGGAGAGCAATCCGTGCTTAATTGTCTTCTACTGAATGGAGACCCTGCCACACTGACTCAGACTGGCACACCCATTGTGAGCTACTGTGCAGTTCCCAGAGATGTTGGGCAATCCTATCTGGATTTGAAAGAGGGTAAATGTCGATGCCTAATTGGCTTTTCCCCATGCATGCAGCTCCCTTGTTCTCAAATCTCCCGACTATCTAGGGCCATGTCTGCCTGGGCCAGGATACTCTAAGGGCAGCCCAGAGTATCCTGGCTGCACAACTGCCCTGAGTTGCACCCGTTACATTCCTGTCCCCACATGGGTGCCCCACTGAGCCGCTTGCCACGTCCGTCACTGCTGCATGTTGCTCACTTCTGAGATCAGAACGAGGTGTTCAGCAACAGTCACATGGCTGGGTGCCTCATTCTGACCTCAGAACAAGTGACCCAAGTTGGCGGTGGATGCATCAAGCGGCTCAGTGGTATGCCCATGCAGACAGCTGTTGTGGAATGGGACTGGAGGTAACTGGAGTAACAGGTATATTTTTAAAAACTGTTTAAAGGTGCAGATGATGTCTGGACTGCTAAACCAGAACTGGGGTTTGGATCAGGCATCGTTCGAACAGGGCAACACCACAACCTGGGGGAGCACTTTTGGCCCATGCAAGCAAGACAAGACCTGTCAGTGCCCAGGGAGCATGTTCACATCTACCCTTTTGCACACAAGCTTCGCACTCATCACTTTAAGCACGTGGTTTTGCTTTTCAAACCTTCCATAGAACATCATCATGTTTTGCCCTACCCAGAAGCATCTTCCTCATGCCAGGTGACAGCCTGCAAGTTAGGAAAGGGTTATATATAGGCAAAAGGGCAGAGCAAGACAGACACACCCAGAGACAGACCTAGATTTCTCTTCATGTTGGAGAGTGTGAAAATGTAGTCCCTTAAGCTTAAGTCCCTTAAAGTTAGCTAGAATGATCTGGAATAGGTTTTCCTCTCTTTTACTTTGAGAAACGGGTTGCGCTGAGTATAGACTGTCCTGTTGGTTTCTACTGCTATCCTTTTCTGTCTTTTTAATAAAGAAATAATTGTTTGGGGTGCAAAATCAGCTTGTCCTCAACCTGATTTCTTCCCTTCTGCCTCATTCTCAGTTACTTTGGTTAACTGTCCATTTTTAAAGCCTTCAGCCTCTAAGGTCCTGCAGAGAATTAGGGCCTGGAGGAGCTTTCCCCTTCCAAAAACCAGTAAATCCCATGCACTGCTCTGCAAACGTTGTAGAGATGTTTTTACTGCTCAAGAAAGACCAGAAATGATGGCAGGAGTTTCTTGGAATTCCAAAGCTACTGTGCCATAGCTAAATTTCTTTCTTATGCACCAAAGGGCAAGGCTTGGTCTATGACTGGCACCAATCTTTAAAAGCACTAATTTTGCATACAGTACTCAAGTGTTGCAAAATATTGGGTTGTTTATGGTCACGCTAATGCTTCTGGGGTAGAGCCATTTCATTTCCTTCTTCCTCAAATGGGCTGCCAAGTTTGGACTATCCCAGGTTGGGACATTCCAGCGCCAAAGCCTGAGACCTAGAGATGACCCCCTTGTCATGTCCATCAATATGTTGTCTTAAGCATCAGCCACAGTTGGACAAGGGACAAGGGACACAATTAGAATGGAAAACACCAGGTCTACCAAATTAGGAAAAATATACACAGGTTGAGTATCCCTTGTTTGTAAATCTGCAATCAAAAATGCTGCAAAATCCAAAACTGTTTTCAGTGGTGGTTGAGACAGTAATGTCTTTGCTTTCCAATGGTTCAGTGTTCAGTACACAACTTTTGTTTCATGCACAGTGCTAACAAAAATACATATTGTTACTTTCAGGTTATGTTTATAAGGTGTGTATGAAACATAAATTAATTAGAGATCTTGTAGCAACTTTAAGACTAACTAAAAGAAATAACTTGGCAGCATGAGCTCTCATACATTTCAGTCTACTTGCATTTAAAAGATGCATTTGGAAGTCTTTAAAAGCCCATGCTGCCAACTTCTTTCTTTCAGTTAATTTCAAAGGATGCTACAATATCTCTTTATATGCTGATTTTATAGCTTAACACAGCTATATCTTTGATTAAAGGAATTTTGTGTTTAGACTTGGATCCCATTTCCAAGTGATCTCATTATGCATATGCACATATTCCAAAATCCAAAGAACTCTGAAATCTGAAACATTTCTGCTACCAAACATTTTGAATAAGGGATATTCAACCTGTATACACATCATAGTCTCCAATAGTCTCCAACTGGCCTGAATTGACAAGGACGGTCCTGATAAATCCTCTCCTGTCCCACTTTTTCAGTTGCATTTAAAATGTCCCAGTTTCTTTCGCCTCTCCACACTTTCCCCCTTCATCCTCAGTTTACTCCACCTGTTAAAAATCGATTTCAAAATGAAAAAACAGTTTCTGCTCCATTAACTCAGCAGTGGGGAAAGAAAATAGTGTGCAAAGTCTTGGTTTTCCCTGGAGACTCAGGCAAAAGCAAACTGCTGCAACCTCTCCTAGCTTGTACAGTGCGCCAGCATCATATGTGGGCGCGTTTTATGCGGCTTTCAGCATATGCTGAAATCCGCGCGGGGAGGAAGGAGCCGTGCGTCCCATAGGGACAAATGGGGTGTGCGCCTGTGGCATGTGTGTGCGCCGTCGCACCACTGTGCCCCCACGCCGCTGCATGCATGAGCCTCATTCATTTAAATGGGGGTTGAGCCTACGTGTTATTTATTTTACGTAGGGGAGTCCGGAACGGATCTCCTAAACAAAGGGCGCACTGTATATTTTTCCTCATTGATAACTTTCACTATTTTGACCATACTCTGGTGTTGCTTGGCCACACGTGTCTCAGTTTTCATCTGTGAAATGTTGGAGGGTATGACACACACTTTCAGGGCAGGGCTCTTGCCCTGAGATTCCTCCTTCTCACCTTCTCCCCAAAGATTGTAGAAGAGATCACGGGCCCTAGGTCTAGGAATCCTATTTTGCAAAAAGCAATATTTATATTTGTGCACCACCACCGTTGCCATGAAAGGTGATCAATCTCACAAACAAATGCAGGTAGGAAAACAGACATGCCATCTTCACTTTCCTACAGGCAATGCAGAAATAGATCAAATTTCTCTTGAGCACCAAAGCTCATAAACCACACCCAAATTCTTCAAGAACGAGGGAACATCTGCAGACATCTAATCTGCAAATAAATGTGTGTTTATAACCAAAGCTAACCTAGAGCAATAATATTTAGCACAAGACGCCCTGAATAGATACGGAGCAGTACCAACGTAGTACAGCTCTCTTGAGTTTGAGAATTTAACACAGCATTATTGTTATTATTATTGCAAAATAAGTAGATGTCATGACTCTTGAGTAAACAAGATTTTGCTTTTATTGGCCTAGAAATTACTAACGAAGGTGCTTGGATTATTATTATTATTTAAGGACATGTTGCAGGAAGCTTCCCAGATAAGCACCAGAAACACACAATAAGGGAACAAATGCCCGGAAGTGTGGAGTTAAAGGAATATGCCAAATCCTTAAATGCAGGCTTTTGGAAAAATAAAGGAATTTTTTGTTGTTCTGCAGTGGAAAATGTCAGGAAACTCAGCAGGATGTTGCACCGTCTCAGGAGTGCTGTCTGCTTGGATTTACTTGGCTCTCCAGGCCTCATTTTGCTCATCTGCATCCTCATCATAATTGTTCTTACGAATTCACCCTGCCTTGCGTACATTGTTTGTTTTGTTTTCAATAGCTGCTCATAACGCTTTAGAACATTGCTTACATAAGCCAGCTCCTGCAACTATGGTTCCTAAAAGGAGGATCGTCAAAGATGCGAAAATTCAGTGTAGACCGAAATGAGCAGCGTAGAATCAGGCTGCATCCACACTGCAGAAATAATCCAGGCTGACACCGCTTTAACTGCCATGGTTCAATGTTATGGGATTCTGGGAATTGTAGTTTGTTGTGGCACCAGAGTTCTCAGACTAGAGAAGGCTAAATGTCTCAGAAAACTGCAAATCCTGGAATTCCATAGCATGGAGCCATGGCAGTTAAAAATGGTGTCAAACTGGATTGTGTCTGCAATGCAGATGCAGCCTTGGACCACTTTATCAGATCTGTTCTCGTTTCATTCCATCATTTTTTGTAGTTATTGTCGTAAAGATCTGAATTTTTGTTGTAAGCCATATTCCAAGGTATTTAACTTTTTTCACTATCTTACAGTGGATGATTTCTGTTATTCTTAATTCTTCTTGTAGGGACCAATTTTTAGTTATAATGTTGGATTTTTGTTTATTCACCTTAAACCCTCTTAAGGTCCCAAATCTATCTATGATTAAGATTAAATATGATATACTACAAATAGGATCTTCTAGAAAAATTACTAAATCATCGGCGTACGTCTTGAGTTTGTATTGGAATCGGCTAACATTTTCTGTTTGGCTAGTTGGTTAAACGCTTCTTTTAAGGCACAACTGAGATGTAATTGGCGACCAGGTAACCTTGATAGAAATAATAAATATGTTTAGAACATTATATTTTAATCTTTATTCAAGCTGAATATCAATAAACAATACGATCAAAGAATTATAACAAAATGGGATAACATCTACAACAATCTAAATGCAACACGACCCCTGCAGCAATAATATTACACTATGACTTAGTAACAACCATGTTGCCATTTATATCCATGGTCCATGAAAGAAGAAATGTCCATGTATGTAACTGTAGACCTCGTTGATAACTGTGCTATACTTTCCTTCCTATATTATATTATGGAATTCTTCCAAGAAGTCCATCAATCAATTAGCACGTCGAAACATCCAGCTATTCAGTAGAATAATGCAATAAATCAAGTAGAAATCAGTATTTCCCATGTAATTACTGAACTGTTTCATCTTTAAAAATGACTTCCTCTGCTCATAATGAAAGTCTATTTCGCTTTAGTAAGTAGCTGTTGCACGCCTGAGTATATAAACTGGAATCGTAATCTCCTCCGCTCAGTAATGACTTCAACTGAAGATTTATGTCACAACGGGGAGTATGTGGGCATTTAGCATAAATTGGCTCTCTTTGGCTGCATCTGCACTGCAGAAATAATCAGGTTTGACACCACCTTACCTGCAAAGGCTCAATGCTATGTGCCATAGCCAACTACAATTTCCAGAAACCCATTGCATTGAGCCGTGGCAGTTAAAGTGGTGTCAAAACGGATTATTTCTGCAGTGTGGATGGGTCCTTTGAAGGCTTTTGGGTGGCACCAAAAGGTGAAAGAATTCACCCATTCCACTATCATTGCCAACCGGCTTAAAGGGAGATGTGTAGTGGGTTCTTGTAAGAATGCCAACCAGTGCCGCCTGGGTGAATCCCTTGAGATCCTCTCATTCGTCCATAGAGGGCAAAACATAGGGTCAATACCCTGAGTTTTGAGCCTGGAAATCTCCAGATAGGAGATCCAGTTTAACTGGATTCACACATACAAATTTGTGCCTGCAGGTCCCATTGGCTGCTATGTCGCAGGTTCTAGAGGCTAATAAAATTATGGTCTCATTTCAAACAAATCTTGGGCCTGGCATCATCATTTGGGGTGGGGAGGGAAAGTGATTATTGCTACTAGAAATGTTCCTAATTTACTGTATTTTGTTGTTTGTTGTTAACTTCTTCAAAGTCCATCCTGACTCATGATGATCCTATGGAGAAGACATCTCCAAGACTCCCTATCCTCCACTGCTTTCTTAGGGCCTGCAAATTCATGCCTGTGGCCTCCTTAATAGAGCCCATCCATTTAAGTAACAATAATTTTAATTGAATATTGAGCAATATTTCCTAACACCACCAGTTCATCTGGCTAGCTCACCAGTATCCCGGCACAACTGGGATAAAGGCCCATTTCTAATGCCTGTTCATATATTAATCCAGCGTTGCGGGTTCCCACAACAACCCTGCAAGGGGCAGCAGGGAAAACTGTCAGGTAGGGAGGACCAAAAGTAAAGTCTACAAGTGACAAAAAAAGAGGTAGGGTATTGAAAACAGGAAAAGAGGAAAAGGGAAGAGATAAACATGCAAGTATTCCAAAGGAGAGGGAAGATGCTCCAAACCATGCCATGCCACACATTATCTCTTTCCGTGCAAAGCCACTGTTGCTGCCATTCCCCTTCCCGCCTCTCTCAGTGAATCCCATTAGTATATTATTTTGTCCCACATATATGGTACTTTAATTTTGTCCCCTAGATTCACAATAATTCGACTGACAATGGCTGCTCACTTCTGTGTTTCGGAGGTAGGAAGGGACCTTGTAAGCAAAACCCAGACATTTAAAATAACCTGGACAGATATTTTAGCTCTGAAAAAGAGGACATGTCAAGGAAAAGAAAGCTGCATGGAAACCCTATTTAAACTAAACATGTCCAGCTAACCTCCTTGCAACATGTCTATTAACTTCCAAATGATCCCTCAGTCGCTATGTCACCCTGTCCTAATAAAAATCTCTTATAGCTTGTTCTGATCATTTGTAAGAGGGCAAGCTCTCTAATAAAAGGGAACTTTTCCTTTACCGCATCCGCTCCCCAACACATTCAAGTTTGGTCCCAAACCCACATCCTCATGCATTTTCTGTGGGAAACACATTTATTTTGCACAAGGGATATTTATCTTTCGTAAACAGAAGAGGCATAATGCCAGCGAATTACGTGCAGAATTTACAACCGCTGCTGCAAAAAAACCTAGCTTCTTTCTTTCTTTCTTTCTTTCTTTCTTTTCCCATAACAAATGTGGGCTATTATCAACTGGCTCCGTCAGAAGCAATCCTTGTGAAGAGGATCTGTATTGCAATATTGAGACCTGTGTGAGACTGCAGGGCAATGTCTAAGGCAATCTTCTTTAACCTGGTGTGCTCCAAGAGCATTGGATTACAGCTCCCCTCATCCCCAGCTGGGAAGGTCAGGCCATGTTGCCTGGAGATCCAAGGAATTGTAAACCAACACTCTTTGATGGCATCAGATTTTGCAAAACACGGTCCATGGAGTTGTTGT
Organism: Sceloporus undulatus; assembly: GCF_019175285.1. Classification (NCBI taxonomy): domain Eukaryota; kingdom Metazoa; phylum Chordata; class Lepidosauria; order Squamata; family Phrynosomatidae; genus Sceloporus; species Sceloporus undulatus. The sequence continues at coordinate 46,518,361 of NC_056528.1, read as the reverse complement.
TTGCAGTCAAGTTGATTTCAACTAATGGTGACCCTAGGAATGAAACTCCAAGTGTCTTGGACTCAGATCTTGTAAACTCAGGGCCGTGGCTTCCTAGATTGAGTCTATCCACCTGTAGTGCAGTCTTCCTCTTTACATATTACCTTCTACTTTATCAAGCATTATAATAGTTCCCAGTGAGTCACATTGTCTCATGATATGCCCAAAATATGACAGCCTCAGTTTAGTCATCTTCACTTCTGCTAGGAGTTCAGGTTTGATTTGCTCTAGGACTCATATGTTTGTCCTTTTAGCTGTCTGCAGTATCTGCAGAACTCTCTCCCAGCACTGCATTTCAAATGAGTTGATTTTCTTCCTATCCACTTTCTTCACTGTCCAGCTTTCACAACCATACATAGATGTTTGTCTATGAAGTCCCGGGTTCAGATTTTTGATCAGCATTGGAACTCACTGGGGGAAAGTGAGCCAATCATTGCCTTTAAGCAGAAGATGATTGCTGTGACTATAAAATGGGAGAAAGCACATACATCTGCTTGGATGAAAGACGAATGCAGTGAATGTAATGTAAATGCTACTATTAGTTGTTCCTTTTGGACAGTGAGTGTGATGGGAGTAGAGGTGAAACAGGTGGCTTCTTGTTTGCTCTGAATTTAGGAGGAAAAGACAGAACTAAGGCTTTTTAAAAAAGGACTATAACTCTCAGTGGCCATGCTGGCTGGAAGATCCTGGGAGGTATAGTCCAAAACCCAAAAAACTAAGCCCTCTCCAGTCTCTGGGAAGAGGTATAGACCAGTGCCTCTCAAGCTAAATGTTGGTGTTGGTGTTGTTGCTGCAGCTGTTGTTTTGCAATGCACTAGGGACCCGTGCCATATTTATTCTTGGAAACTCTCCATGGAATGTCAGCCAAAGGCTTGGGGACTGGAATTGGTATAGGCTGCTTCATCTACCTAGTGCATCAGATGTAGCCTTTTACATCTCCACAGAAGCTCCTACGGCTCTGTATCAGCATTAAAATTCTTAATCTTCAGCGCAAACTGATTCCCAGGGATTCTTATAAGGTTTTGAGTGACTACATACCCTCCCATTGTCTCTGTTTGGCAGAGATGATCACAGCTAATCCTCTGTCATCCCACGTTCTCAGCTGCTTTTAAAATGCCCCGGTTTCTCTCTCCTCCTCCAATATCCCTCTGTGGCTTACTTTAATTCCTGCAGAGTTCAAAGTGCAAAATGAACGCATGCACGTTTATTCATCTTACCTCTATCTGGTTTAAAATTTAATTCAGGCGGCATCCTGATGTTATCAGATGGTTTTTACCATCAAATTTGCCACCTGAATACAGCCTCTCCTAGCAGTTCTTTTCAGATCTGAGAGTTTTTCGAGTTAAGAACATGGCCACCAGAACGATTCTGGAAGCGAGGATGGACCCGGGCTGTATTCGGGTGGCAAATGCGATGGCCGCCCAAATTAAATTTTAAACCGGATAGAGATAAACTGAATTAACATGCATGCAATGAGTCTCTTAGTTTGCACTCAGGTAACTCAGCAGGAGACAGAGGAAGGGAAGTCCTCTCCCTAGGGGTCTTCCCCCCATGTACAGTCTTTCTTAAACTCCGTACCTAAAATATAAGGCTTCTCTGCTTAAAATAATAGTGTTGTGCGTTCTTCCTCATTCATAACTCTTGCTGCCTTGCTGCCTGGCCACATCCTTTTGACCACACTGTGATGTTGCTAAGCTACACATGTCCCAGTTTTCATCTGCAAAATGTTGGGCAATATGTGACTATGGGCACATGGACACTGATAGGAAAATCCATCTTACTCTTGGGTTACCCTGATGTGCAATGACCCTAGGTTTGTCTACACACACCAAAGTGAGTTTGAAAGAACTGTCCACAGTTCTCCCTTTCAAACACACTCTGGTCTGATAAATCGCAGTATGCATGGCCATGCCAGATTATTTTATCCATCGCCACATGTATCCAAATGTATGTATTTCTGAACTCCTGTTCCCAGCCTCGCACCAATGTCATTATGGAGCGCAATCCACAAATGTCTGAATGTCCAGATTTCCCACTCCAAACAAAGATAAATCTTCACTTTCCCTGCTCTGGATTAAAGACTAAAAAGGCATTTCAGATCCAGTCACCTCAAATGTCCTTTGGACAGCTTGGCCCATATAGATGTGCCCTAGGAAGCAAGGCTGGCTTCAGAGGTTACAAATCAACAATATCTTTAAAGCCGGGAATCAGAAATACGTGCACCAATCCAAACGTCTATTCTTTGCCTTGATCCACAGGAATTATTTGGAAGAGAAAAAACATCTGTTGGTAGTTTGCCTGAGAAATCTGGAGAGAAAAAAATATCAGCTGGAAGGAATTCAAAGGAAAAGTGATAAACCATTCTTCAAAATAACTGGAAAACTGTCCTTCTGTGTATCTTGGCCCAAAGAGAAAAGGAACCGAGGTTGAAGTTCGAGATTTATGCGATCTACAAATATACATGGCTGCAAACAAAGATGATTCCAAGGAATAAGGAGGAATAGAGGGACCAAATCTTTGCTCCCTTTCTAAGCACATAATAATATAAGGATGGAAAAGAGCTTGGGGAAAATACTTTTCGGGGGCTAACTCTCTCAGTAAACGCTCCAGTTTTAGGAGTTGTATGCTTCTTTTGGACTACCATTCCAATTCTGGGAGTCCACCACACCTCTAAATAATGCTACACAGACATGTGTATGTGTGTGTATATGTGCCTTTTCAAGTTATTATTACTATTACTATTATTACGCTTTATTTATAAAGCACTTAATCAATTAAAATAGATAAAATAAACCTGCCTGTGGCATACGTTCTATGAAAATAATTAAATATAATACATATTAATACATCTTAACATTCAAACAATGAAATACAGCAGACAACAAATCAAAATAAACATCGGATAACAATCATGTAATGTCTGGGAACGCTTCCCTGATAATAGAGCCTATAGTATTTGGTATTCATTTATGGCTTCCCATTCAAGTACTAGCCAAGGCTGACCCTGCTTAGCTTCCAAAATCAGACAGGATCTGGTGCCTTTAGGGCGTTTCAGCCTCTTTACACAGACATACTGGCTAACATTTCACAGATGCCCATCAGGACCTGTGACCAAACAACATCAGAATGGGCTGAAGATGGAAAAAAGATATCGATGAAGAAGAACATGAGAGCTAGAAGAGGCTGTTGGGGTTTGCTTTTGCCGGTGCCCACTGGGAAGTGCACAGGAACAGTGAGGAATCATGGGCATTGCAGTCAAACAATAAGCCTATTGCCTAAATCCAACTGCTGGCCTTAACTAGAGTAAACCAATTGAGGTTGCATGTACACTGCAGAATTAATGCAGTTTGACATCCCATAGCTCAAGGCTATGGAATCCTGGGATTTGTAATTGTGTCAGATATTTAGTCTTCCTTGTCAGAGATCCGTTATGCACAACAAACTACAAATCCCAGAATTGCATAGGATAGAGATGACAGTTAAAGTGGTGTCAAACTGCATTGATTCTTCAGTGGGACAGCAGCCCTAATCAATTACCGAACGGTAAGCTAATACTTATGTAAACCTCATTTATTCAGTGAGTCAGGACAAGAAGCTGGATTTACACAGTTGTAACAATTACTTTCCAAACACTATCATGAATAACAGGATTTAATTATTTGAAGGAGTATTTTGCAAAATAATTACTTTTAATAACTTTGCAAGCTCTGGCACTTATTGATGATCTGATATGGATGGATAGGATTACCTTATCAATCCATTTATCAGCCTATGGGATATTGGGACTTCCGGTTTGTGAGGTCCCTAATATTCTCTAGTCTATGTCCCTGAAATAGATTACTAGAGTTCTTTCTGGCAGAGAATTCTAAATGCCTGATGAAACTACAAATCCCCAGGATTCTAGGAGATCCAGCCATGGCAGTTAAAATGGGATCAACATGCTATAATTGTGCAGTGGAGATGGCAGGATTTGTACCTGGGGCTTTCTGTATGTAAAGTGTGTGGTCTGCCACCGAGTGACAGCTTCTCCTCCTAGTTGTCATCTAAAATGGATCATCTTGGTGGGTCAAGCAGAATCCAGTCCTGAACAGAGATCTGATATTTAAACCATCACTTTGGACCAAAGCACAAGACAGATCAGATAAAGAACCAGCCCAGACATAGCAAGGAACAGGAAGCCTTGTCTGCTGTTTTCCTGTGGGAACAACTGCAACTTTTATTTGATCTTCCTGGAAGTACAGCCATTGATCATTTGCCAAGAAAGCAGGCATGCCGAGAAAAGGAAAAATAACCACCAGACTTGATCTTGGCTGTTAGTATATTGATTTGCTTTGCGTCGTGGAAATCTTCGCAGATGAAACTGAAGGACTAGGTTGACTGTTCTCAATTGTACCCACCTCCTTTGGGCAGCACTGGCCAAGACTTGGGGGAATGGGTTGCAGTGGTCTATTATGATGCCATCCTACTGGCCAGGTCCTCCATACTTGAGTCTTGCTGATTTGAGTTTGTGTAGCTGAAAGTACAATGATTCTGTTGGTGTCCTGATCATCCTATTGTCCAGCAATTTCCCTTTTAGAGTTAAATCTTAAGGTGGAAATACAGTTTGTTGCCCTGAAGATACATCCATGCTGAGGCTGTTCTGTTACTAGCGCCTCAGAAACTTATGGCCTCCTTGGCAAACATGGGTTTGCCCCAATTGTTAGCTACAGCCTTCACCTTGTTTTGTTTGTTGGATGGTGATTTGGATTTGGAGGAATTTCCTGCCCTTCTCTTGTCAGGAAGTTCCTCGTAATGTTGAGGTGGAATCTCTTTTCATGCAGCTTGCATCCACTGTTCCAGGTCCTAGTCTCTGGAGCAGCAGAAAACAAGCTTGCTCCATCCTCAATATGGCATCCCTTCAAATATTTAAACAAGATTGTCATATCATCTCTTAATCGTCTCTTCTCAAGGCTAAACATACCCAACTCCCTAAGCCTTTCCTCATAAGGCATGGTTTCTAGACCCCTCACCATTTTGGTCACCCTCCTCTGGACACGCTCCAGTTTTTCAACATCCTTGGAGAGCTCCTTGCAGGATCAATGAAAATTTCCAGTTGGCACAACCAAGAACTGCCCTCCAGATCCACAGGTTTCAGGTCAGCCATTTCCACCCACCATGTCTGCATTCACATCTCTGCCACATAATAATATGGGACTTGAACACTCATGCTTTTTCATATCTCCCTGGGGTTCTGCAACCAAATCCCCACAGATGTGGTGGCTGCACTGTATACACATCACCATCTTGTGCTGAGTAGAGATTGCTGCTACCTACCATCAAGTTGACATTGACTTATGGCAACCCTATGAATGTGAGACCTCCAAGTCACCCTGTCATCAAAGCCCTGCTCAGGTCTTGCAAACTCAGGGCCCTGGACTCCATTTGCAAGGAACTCTGGTTATCCCTGAGAATGGGAAAACAATGGTTGACACAATCATTTCTGAGTCTACTTTCCCATTGAGTGGAGTCAGATGAGCATCCTGGTTTTCAGGATGTTTCCTTTGGGGGATATTGTATCAATGTGATGTGTACAACATAGTAGGCAGAAAACTCAGCATTATTAATGTTGGTTAGCTTGCTGGTTGCTCGTTCCCGGTCTAGATAAATGAGATTCCAATATGCATTTGTGAACCTGATGAAAGAAGTCGAGGAATGGAAAAAGACTGCTATCTGAGTGTTGAGTGGGGAAAGCAAAACCCACTGCCTTTTGTTGATAGTCTGACTGGTAATTGTTTGCAGTTTACACAGGCAGAAATCTGGTTCGGAGATGAGGGGGAAACCCCAATGTAATGTGTAAATAGCTAGCGATGAGTTTCCTCGTCATGCTTTTTATTTTGGCCGTGGTGGTTGTTAACTTGTCCATTCGACCTCCTTCCCAGAAATAGCTGTAGATAATTTAGAACTAGTTTAGGGATTGTCTGCTCTGAGATGGAGGCATTGCTGTGGAGGCTGGGATTTTCCAAGTCGGTGGGGTGGTGAATTCACTCCAGGTTTTGCCCAGAACTTTAAAGGTGGTGTGTAAAGTGCTGAGCCTAGTTGGGGGACTGAGTTACGTACCTTTGGATGATTATGTTAAAACTTAGACTGAAGTCCAGAGTGGATTCACCACCGCATTGGAAACTACCAGCCAACAATGAGGTGTTGTTGCAGGGAGCTTTTTGTCCAGTTACCATGAACTGTTGATGTTGTTTCCATCCTCTCTCTTCTGTTAGCATTGCTGTTGCTGTTGCCGCAAAACTGGGGCTCAATGAGCTTGATGCAAGGCAGTCTTTCCCAACCTTGTGTCTTTTTCATGAGCTGGGCTTCCAACATTCATCATCCTCAGCCAACATACCCACCGGGGATGATTAGAATGGTTGTCCAACAGGGCATTGGAAGAAGGCTGGTTTGTAATTTTACCGAAACTGATGCTTGATTAGAACCTGTAACTTGATTAAACTAATGTAATGTTTCTCTGAAGATGCCAGCCACAGATGCTGGTGAAACATCAGGAATAAACTCTTCTAGAACATGGGCACATAGCCTGAAAAACCCACAAAAACCTAGTTTAATGTTTCTTTCTGATTGTGGTGGGTCCCAGAATGAATGGCTGAGGTGTGGAAAAGAGAGGAATGTCAATGAGAATAATACAAGAGGATTGAACAAAACCTGGCCATGCAAATGGTCTGATTCAAGGTGTTCAGTGAAGCCTTTGAGATCCTACTGATGTCCCCAAACTCCCAGCACTCCCAAAAAATGTTAGGGGAGAGGAGTCCCCATCTCTGATGATCACTCTTGTCAGCATAGCCAATGGCGAAGGAAGCTAAGACTTACACTCCAACCATTTCTGGAGAAAGGCTTTGCTTTGGGACTTTGGAGGGTTGCCGCCAGTTTAGTACTGGTCTGAGCAAAAAAAATAATATTGGTTTGAGTGAGTTGGTTGCTTATGATTTAAACTAGCATGAGGACCATTCGTTGCCTGGAAAGAGCTTTCTAAACATGGTCTGTCCCCAACCATGCAAGCAATGGGTAGATGGAAAAGGTGTGCATAGGGTGAGTTTGACTAAAACGGGGCTTTCAAAAATCTTTATTAGATGCTTAATAATCTAGAAAGATTTCTGCCCCTCCCTTTTTAGAGTAAGACATCATAACTGAGCAATTTGATTAACTAATATAGAGTGACCCCCCCCCCAAATATAATACACTTGGAGGACAATATTGCCAAGCGATGGAGCTAAGGAGCCGAAGCCCTAATTGGAATTGCCACCCACAAGGAAATCTTAAGGCGCCACGGTTGGGAAGAACCATAAATCAGGATACAATAAGAAGAAACCCACAATGAGACCACATACAGTACTAATAGCTTATTTGTGAGTCTCTGGTGGATGTGTAAAAGCAAATGCAATTGCCTACTGTTTAAAAAAATGAACAGGAAAATAATAGACAACAATGACAGTTCTCTGCAGTTGGCGCACTCCATTCATCAGTGCAATTCAGCTACAAGTCCAATGCAGCATCCTTATGAGAGGCTGCCAAGGTTACATTTTTGGACTATGACACCCGCAATCTTCCGGCCAGAAAAAGTAACTGTTGAACTCTGATCTTTCCTCGTCAAACAGCCACAGTGCACCAAGGTAGGAGAAATACACTGAGATACAGGGAGACTGACTGTATTTCAGACTCAGTGAATTAACTGGGCATTATTTCTTGAGGACATCTTGGTTTATAAACCCACTTTTCTCTTTCTTCCCATCCCTTGGCGCATTGAATGAGGATTGGGTCAAGATTAAAGGGGTGAAACATTCTCAGTTCCATTTTTCCTTTGTGCGAAGAGATAGCTTTAGCAACTGCAAAGAGCTGTTTGTAACAATATAGTCCAATCTTGTGTCTAACTAAGAAATCTACAGATAGCTTCTTTAGCATTGCTAAATTTTGATTTGTCTGAAATGTATAGGTCTGAAAAATGAAATCTCATGAGGTGTGAAATTCTCATGATATCCAAGTTCCCTGTCAAGTTGTGAGAGTTCAGTAAATTTTTCCCATGTTTACTGTTGTTGTTGTTGCTGCTGCTGCTGTTGTCATTCTTTTCTTCATTTCCTACAATTCAAGATATCAAGGGTGATGGGAAATTTAGTCTAACATTTCTGGAAAGAGGAAAGGCATGGCTGTGTAAACCTGGAACATCAGTACCCAAAGAGATCTTGTAACACCTTGGAGACTGTGTCCAAGGATTTGTAGCATCGTCTTGCATCTGAGATGCTTCTGAGAAAGTAGACCAAGTCTATGAAAGCTCATGCTACCATTTCTTTCACATGGTCTTTAAGGTGCCATAAGATCCCTTTGAATAGCTGGAGTGTGCCAGTTTGCAAAAGGCTGCTGCGGAGTCTCTTGGGGAAGGGATGAGAGTTATACCAGTATAAAACAAAGGTAGATTAGAGTCTAAAAGATGTCATGGCCTTTCCTATATGATGAGTGATATTTTCTGGCTTCAGATCAGGGTTAGCAATCCTCCAAACCTGTTGCATAGCAAGCCCCAGCAGCTCTAGACAGTTTAATCCATGGCACCTAATGCTGGGATTTGCAGTCCAGCAATATCTGGAGGGCTGCATAAATTCCGACTTCTGCTTTAAATGATGGCAGCTTGTACTTCATTTTGTTATCATGCCTGCAAGACATTTCGGATCCTTCTCGAGGAGGACAATTCAATTATTTATTCTAAAGAAAAATACATGCACAATACAGTCATTTCCAGCAGCAGGAAATTCTACAATTCCTCCTTTCTGCTAGAACCGAGGGCCAAACCAAAGCTGCCCAGAGAATGCTACTACTGACAAACATATAAATATATTGTCACTCGTGATTTTTATTTTTGGTGGGACAAGGCTCATCTCACAGTTGCAGCATGAGATATCCCATGTGTATGAATGTAGTAAATAAAGACATAACTCCCTCTTTCTTCTCTCTCTGATCCCAAATTAAAACCATCTCCACAAGTGCTATTTCCAATGCTTTCATTCCCAATACAAATAGCACTTGGGTCAAGGGTTTCATTGGGATCATAATATGTACTTTGTAGGTATGCAGTGTTTCACTAAGTATGGTCACTAAGGAAGCAAAGAGCAACTTTAGCAGTTTTCTTCCCACTGTGAGAAAGGCTTTGAAAACCGCACCGTTTTCGAAAACATGATGGCAATTTGGGGCTCTTCCTTGCACAAGATATAGCTGTTTCTGGGAAGAAAAATAATATTTCCATACAGAAGTATTCTTTTCTGTTGGTTTCATGTTAGAAAAGGCTGCTTTCTGTGCTAAACAACCACACATATTTCTTTGCACCCCTAGTATCTGGTGTGTGTGTGTAGATTTAAAATCCTTGCACATCTCCACAGTCCTAACCCTGTGGCTGCTGTTGTTTCTAACTTTGCAAAATATACATTTCAGGGAACTGAAATAGCCAGTTTTTCCAAGACATTTTTCTAAAAGAGGCTCCAACTCCATGTATAAAATACATTAAATTTCTGTGGTGGATGGATAAGGGATCCTTAATGCTGAATTACAACTTTTGGTTTGCACAGCTGATCTAGCCTATTTTATCCTCTCTCTTAGATTTCCATCAGTATGTGTACAGTTACTCTGCCCTGATCTGTCCCAAAGCACTAGAGGAGATTGCTTTGTTTGGGCAGATTCTGCAGCTTTAAAATAAGTAAGTAAATAAAAACGGCAACTCTCTCGTGGTCAGGATGACACTAACAAAAATGCATTAAAATAAAACCAGGAAATATAAATATATATGCCATTAAGTGCTGCAAATTGTTCAGAAACTCTGCCCTCAAGAAATAAAACATGCTAAAACTAAATTATTTACTAAACACAAAGTCACACAACCTTATAAATTGCCGTAATCTGGGGGAAAAAATCTCTGTAAATTACAAAGTAGAATCCTCTATTCTTGCTTGGAATTTCAGACTGTAATTTGCTGTCATCATAATTATTACCTGCATTGATAAGCAAGAAATATAGACTGAGTTTCAACTCCTTGCTAACGTGGAGAGTTAGAGAACTGAGCAGAAACGTATCCAAAGTCTGAGCAAACCAGTTAAAATAAGATGGATAACAGGAAGAAAGATCAACACCAAATGGTACACAGTATATGTACAAAGCAAATATCATTGCACCAAGAAATAATGTTAGGTGAGGATAGACAGGATATTACTGTGACGTCTTGCAGTCTTTTACGGCTTTATGCATTTCAGGAGAAATGCAAAGTCTTTTGTGGAGGGTTTCTGCTCAGGGCATTCAACACTTAGTATCTCTTACTCAGAACCATTAGGAAGTAGTCCTCCAAAATGTAACCCGGCTCAATTATCTTTCCACCGCAAAACACATTGTGTACATTCCTAATGCTGGTCCCTGTGGTTTATAATAGGAAAAATCCCAAACTGCTGATGTGATCCAAATCTGCTACTGGGTTGTCTCTTTGATAGGGCCCTAGCTGTAGGGTTTTGTTTGGGTATAATCAACCTGAAACTGCAAATCTAAGGATGCTTTCTTGACAGTAAACTCTGCTGGATTCCTGTTTCTAGATCAAGATGCAAACAATTACATAGCAATCCTATGTGGACCTGCTTCCCCCGCCCCCTGCTGCCATTCCTAAAAGCGTTCTTGGCTGGTACTTATCACACAATGTTGTGTTCACCCGTTGCTATTCAGTTTGTTACAGCTGTGCACCTTTTCATTGATAGGTAATACCTGTCAATTGGCTTTCAATCGTGCTGCTATTTCATGACTGCCTTTGTGTGGTAGGTCTCCCTGTTAGCACCACTACTTTTGCATTCTGAATCCGGTTTGCAACAACTGAAGGAAGCTAAGGACAAAGGGAAAAAATGGGAGAGAACAACTGGGAGACTTTGAAAGGAGCTGGAAAAGTGGATGGCAAGGATTAATTTGGACTGTCCCTGCCAAATCAGGATGGCTGGAGGGTATATCCCACTCCCTTCTCAGTTTGGGTATTGAAGATTTCAGGGGCTGGAAAAATGACATTGGGACCATATATTGCCCAAAGGACTTTCAGGGCCTCTTAACATTGTATATCTCTGAACATCTCTCAAAAATCTACCCTCATCTTCATGCATGTGTAAGCTTGCTGCTCTTTCTTAGTATTGTTTTAGATGCAATTAGATTACAAAAGCTTCTGCTATGTGAGGTCTAGAGGAATTAGTCCAAGTAATTTAAAATACACAAAATGCCGAAAAAGCTAAAAAAAGTAGGAGGACAAATTGGGACCATCCCTGCCAAATAGAGATAATTGGCAGCTATGAGATTGCCAGACCAGGATTATCCCAGGCCCTGAGAGGTCAAGGTTAAAATGTAAGACTTAGGGATGACCCCCTATTGATGTCACAAGATGGAGGGCCCTGGTGATGTCATGGTGCCTTCAGCAAAATTGCCCAGATTATGCAATTCAAAAAAACCCCAAAAACAAACATGAGGTCTAACAAAGGAAGTAAATACATCTTCACAGACCTTTCAAAGCAATGTTCTTGCCCTGAGATTCCTCCCACCGTACCCTGAGGACTGGAGAAGAGGAGTCTTACTCTAAGATCTGGCAACCCTAGCAAGCCAAGGCAGATCAGGTAGCATGGTGATGTTCAGGAATGTGTACCTCATCTTCTCAAATTGCAGTTTGCCCCCTTGAATTGTTTCTAGGGCTGAACATGTTTGTTATTCAGTTTGCCTGCTACTTACGGCCTCGCTTAAACTATCGCATTGCCAAGAGAGCAGAAAGCTGATAAGCAGAATGACTCAAGCAGCTTGTTGTGAAACATGCCTTCGGGGTGAAGGATGCCTACTTGGACATCCTCCAAGAAACCAACTTGCCCCAGGAGACACGGAGCGATGTCTAAGTTATGAGCCAGGAAGTCATCCACAGGTAATAGCATAGTGCCACTCCGGTCCAGGCCTTCTGCAGAACATGACACGGGCAAAAAAGTATTGCCAACAATTTTGGTCAGCCAGTTTCAGCCATTTTTGTTGTGTTTGTTGTTTTCTTTGGTGTTATTAACCCAAGGAATTGGAAGAAAAATTACAATAACCATTCCAGGGGTATAGCTACAGGACGGGGTGTTGGTGGAATGAGGGCATCGCTTCTCTGTCCCTGGGTAGTTTGATGTCATGTTTGTTTAATTGTGATTTTTGGTGTTGTGTGCCTTCAAGTCATTTCTGACCTATGGCGACCCTAAGGCGACCCTATCTTGGGGTTTTCTTGGCTTATTCATAGCCTTTTACAGTTGCCCAAGCCCTGATCTAGTCTGACACCTTGCCAAAGCAGGAAAGCCACTGCTAAAGCACCCTTGAAAAGTGGCCCTCTGATATTTGTTTAAAGATCTCCAATGACAGAATGTCCACTGCCTTTCAAAGCGTTCGAGGAAGTGGACTGAATTCTATAAAAGCTCATGCTGCCAACTTCTATCTTTCAGTTAGTCTCAAATAGGGCTACTCAGAAAACAGGGAGTACACTGGGGCATCTTCTACAACCATCTGCCAAAGAAGTAGGACAGACTTTAAGAATGCCCCCGAAATTTCTTGTTATATGCCTTCAGGCTAGCTCCAACTTATAGTGAGTCTATCCTAAGGTTTTCTTGGTAAGGTTTGTTCAGAGGGAGTTTGCAATTTCCTTCCTCTGAGGCTGAGTGTGACTTACCCAAGTCCATACAGTTGGTTTCCATGTGCAAGTGGGGATTTGAGTAATGGTTTCCAAGAGTCCTAGTCCAACACTCAAAGCATTGCACCAGTGATCCAGTGGTGGGGAACGTGTGGCTTCCCAAAAAGTATTGGATACAACTCCCATAATCTGTAGGCACTGCCCATGTTGGTTTAAGTTGATGGAAACCAGAGCCCAACAACTCTGGAAAGATCACAAGTTCTCTGCTGACACGCCATGCAATGCTGGAATATTCGTTATTTTCAGATACTATCTGGACATTTTGTTGACAGATAGGATTATTTTGGCTCAAGGGAAAAAGCACCAGCTCTTCCAAATTAATGGATGGCTTATTAGGTACTAGTGTATAACTGATAAGACTAAACAGAGGAGTTATACATGTATGGCCAAGAAGAAAACACATCTGTAATCTCATTTTGGAGTCATCTGGAAATCCTTGTTTTTTCCTAGAATTGCCCCTAATATTGTGTTCTGTCCTGGGTTTTTTTGGTCCATTAATATGAGTGATTTCTCATGGCTTAATTTGTGTGGATATTTATGTCCAATATATACTTTTCAAAAATACATCTAAAGGAAGCTTTCCAGGGAGAATGTGGCTGACATCCTGCATGAACTCCACCAGAGGCACATGGGCTCCCTCTCCCCAGCCATGCAATGTATCTTCTCACTGGCTGGATACCCCCATGCCATAGACATTTTGTAGCCAAGGGAGGACTGGGAGAGGGTTGGGGGGCAGCCAGAGAGTGTCTGGCTGTATTCCTGCAGTGGGACACAAAGGATGGCACGTTCCTCCTAAACCTCCTGGTGATATTCTAATGATCCCCACAAGTCCAGGAGGATGCCTATTTCTCTGTGCAACTACCTACCAGGAACACAGCTGGACACTGCTGGCTATCCCATGCCCTCGTCTGGCTATGGGGAAGGAGATGCCTAGCCAATGAGAAGGTAGGTGATGAGGACAGAGGATGTGGAACTTCATCCATAGTGACTGGGAAAAGATTGTACTTAGGGGTAATTATGCATCCTATCTGAAGGCATCCGGCAAAGGTAAAGGTAGTCCCTTGACATAAATGTCTAGTCGTAACCGACTGTAGGGGGCAGTGCTCATCTCCGTTTCTAAGCCAAAGAGCCAGCGTTGTCCAAAGACTGCTCTGGCGGTCATGTGGCTAGCATGATTGCACTGAATGCTGTTACTTTCCCAATGAGAAGTGGTATCTGTCTATATGCATTTACATGCTTTTGAACTACTAGGTTGGCAGAAGCTGGGACTAGTGAAAGGAGCTCACCCTGTCATGCAGCACTCGGGCCTTGAATTGACAGCCTTCTGATAACCAGAACTGGCATCTTAACCACTAAGCCACTGTATCCCGTAAGGGAACCTGAGATGCCATTATTTATTGATTAGAACCCAGAAAGGTATAGTTGTTTGCATGCTGGGCTAGGACTCGAGGAGACAAGGGTTCAAATCCCCACTCAGCAATGGTAACCCTGGGTAAGTCACACTTTCTGAACTTGAGGACTTTGTCACATGAGGCAATAAACCACAATAACAGCTGGTGAATAGCATTTGTTGCTGGGACATATCGCACAATGTAGCTTCCTTTCTGATGGTATCTGAGTGGCAGACCATTTGGCACACATTGTCTCTTCATTCATGCAGAACCTCCACCAATGTCCTCCTTCCCCACTTCAGCGGTGCAAGCATTTGCAGTACAATGAATCAGTTCCACTTTAATCCTGATTCTGGATGTTCTGTTGCTTGTCCTTTGGCTACCAGTGATCAGGGACCAAGGAGTTCCTGAGTTAAGCAGACAAGATTCATTGTTGGCAGATTAAGTGCTTTCACCTACCATTGATTAGTATCTCCTAAATCAGGAAGACTCCCTGCCTCCCCAGGAAAAAAGTCCTTTTTAGAGTCCTTTTAGTTTATATTTCTTTGGGGGGGATGTCTATGTGTGGCAAACTAGGCACACACTGGACAGGACTGGATGGCACTGGGTGGGCAGTGCCAAATGCTTCATGTGATAAGATATTAGTACAAATGAAGGCTGTAATGCCGGAAAGATTATGAAGATTATGAAGGTGCGATAAAGAAGAGAGCAGTCCTGATTGCCTAGTGCTTTCGAAAAGAACATGATTTTAGCAGGAGAACAGCCTGGTGTGATAAAGTCCTACTAGGAAGGCAGTGGCAAACTAGCTCTGAATAAACTGTATGATAGGGTGACCAGAATGCATGAGGCAGTTTGATTCATGGTAGGACCAATCTTGATCATAAACCAACTCAATTACACTTTCTAGATGAAGCTTTTTTTTTTTACAAGGCCTGTAAATGTCCATAAATATAATAAGCTGGATCAGAGTTTACTACCATCTCCGAAGTACTGTTGATCTACCTTGTTTATATTATAGCCAGTCTGGCTTTGCTGCTCATCTTTGGCCATTGCAAAGAGTCCTGGATGCAAAGCACATTAAGCCCATAATCCCATTGCATTGAGACACGACAGTTAAAGCAGTATCAAACTGTATTAATTCTGCAGTATAGATACATCCCCTGTCTTAATTACAATGAAGCAGACCTACTGAATCAATGAAATTTACCTATACTGGGGCTCACCATTCCAGGACTGGGTCAATAAATCTACTCTAGTTCAGATACATTCATCAAATTCAGAGCCATATGTGGCAAAACAAGTGGGACAATCTGAACAGCATCTTCTCTGCGTTGAGTCTCTCCATGCAATTGTGAACCCCGATTTCTCACCGGTAGTAGAGCATCTCCAAACTGTTGTCCTTCACACACAGAAAGAGAGAAGATAAAAAGGGTGGGAGAGGGATTTTTGACCCTTTTAGGGTGCATCTATACTGTAGAAGCAGTGCAGTTTGATGCCACTTTAAATGCTTTAGCGCCATTCTATTGAATCCTTGGATTTGTAGTTTTGCAAACTTTTAGCCTTCTTTGCCCAAGAGTGCTGGTTTCTCACTAAACTACAAATCTCATGGTTCTGAAGGATGGAGCCGTGGATATTAAAGTGGTGTCCAACTGCATTATTTCTACAGTGTAGACATTTCTATTGCACTGGTCCTGTATAAATTCTTACTTTCCTTGATGATTTGTTTGCAGTCTTATTTTATTGCTTGTTAGACTTTCTTTATCGTTAAAGGAAAACATAATTAAAGTTAATAGGATATGTATCCTGGACTAGCTTTCTTGAACTCTGGATTGAGGGACCTAGTGGATAATGAGTCTCGGAGTGAGTACTTGGGAAGTTACTTTTAAACGGAAGGAATGTTACAACTTGCTGAAATTTCATAGAAATGATTTTAACTCGGTAGACGCTTTAATCATTTTTAAAATGGTAGCGAGATGCACACAGACAGATAGACAGATGATGGAGAGAGTGCCAAAATCATTTCCCATAGGCAAATTAAATGTTCAAATTGGCTTCAAGTTTTCTTCTAAACACTTTCTTCTTTGGATAACGTGTGGCCTTTGAACATTCTTGAAATAAACTAACACTTTCTCTGATGTTTGCAAATTCTAATTTGTCTCCTTTTGATCAACTAAAATGACTGTGAGGCATGACTTTTGGCTCACCCTGTATGTATACACTGATGTTTTCGGACGTGTTTAGTCTGTACTGGTTTTAATAATTTGCAAGCTGCTTTGAATCCCATTATTGGGAAAAAGGGGGAATATACATGAAATGATTACTATGATGATGACAATGATATCATCATCATCATCATCATCATCATCATCATCATCATCATCATCATCAT
>NC_056528.1:46455127-46501796 GCF_019175285.1 Sceloporus undulatus | reverse complement strand
TTCCCCCTCATTCACCATTAGGTAGAATGAGGAAATCTCCCAGGAGTGATACATCCCTACCTCAGCAGTTCCTCTGAGGAGTCATTCACACTTAAGTTTTTGGCATGCAGAAATCCATATCTCCACACTGATGCAATACTGGATCGATGTTCCTACTACGTTTAATGCAACCGTATCTCTCCAAGGCATTTAAATCCTCTCCAGCATTCACACATGTTTCACTTCAACATGTCCAGGAATGGTCCCTGCAATCCAGATCAATTTGGTGACATACTCATACTACCGAAGATCCGGATCATTCCTTTTAAAAAAGTCATGCTTAAGGATGCAGTGTTGAACACACACAGGGTCAAGTGGGTTTTTCCATACCATCCCCAAACAGCACTGGGTGCACTCGGGTCCAGTGGTTTCAGATTCAGGGCACTGGTGATCAGTGGCAATGTCCCCAGGCCTTCCCTAAAGAAGCTTGTATCACACCCCAAACAATGTATTTCTTCTTCCCAACAAGTTCTAGATTGTTTTTTCTTCATTATTTGTCCAAGATTTCCACTGTATACATTAGCCAGTTTTGTTGTTTCTACAGCCGCTGTACTTCTGTTCCTGTCTGTTATTTATAACGTTGCATTTTATTGTATTTGCTCTCTTTTTAGGCAAGGCACCCGGACACAACTGTTAAATTGAAGGGTGGCCTCTAAGTATACTAAACAAACAGACAGCTAAACATGCTGTCTGGATTTAAAAAGAGTATTAAAGACCGGTCTCTTCTGGCAGGCTTATCTAAGTGAATTTTTAAATTGTGAATTTTAGATGATGAATTTTAAAGGAGGGTTGTTTCAGTATGTGTACATCTTCCTTGTATTTTAAAATGATGTGTGTTTTAACTGATATTGTTTGTCTATTAGTTGTTGTTGTTCTGCATCTCAATCCCTGGGGAGAGGCTGGAAAGAAATCATCATCATCATCATCATCATCAGTGAAATGGCTCTTTGTTATTTGGCCTTGTCTGCATGGGTCAAATAAGCCAGACTTCCTATGCCCTCCCTGCTGGGAGTCCAGATGATGCAAAGCCCAAATCCCAGTTCTAGTATGAACAGACTGGATGATGTCTATTTTGTTCATCACCAGAACTGGGCTAAACCCCACTTAAACCACTTAAACAGAAAAAGCGATTCCCTGTGCAAAAAATGTTGTTTTCTAGGCAAATCAACTGCATGCGAATTTTGTGCAGAATAAGTTCCCAAACCAACAAAAGGTCCTTTCTCCCCGTCTCTCATTAAGATGCATAAGTATAAATCTCACAAGCAAATTTTACCCGCCGTGGCAATAAAAACCCAACAGTGACAACAAATGTGTGACAAACCACTGTCTTTACTTGACCCAAAGAATCTGCTCCTTGAAGCACCCTGACTCACTTGTAAGCTTTGGCTTGCTGAGTTGGGAGAATGAGCTGCTTTATTTACCTGAATTAGGTGGGTTGTCCACATTGCGGTGAGCAAAAGATGCTCTGGGACTTTGTGACAGACTTTCTTCTTAGTGTGGGAAATCCCCCTGAAAGCCTTTATATACTTTTGAGAGCCTTTGCTGTGATAGACAGAGCTCTCTGCTTTGTCATGTAGACGTGGAACGTGGTTATTTTAAATTCACTGCCTTTCATGCAAACTTGCAGAGTATGTAAGGCCATGACTGCCCCGTTAAGTGCTTTGACTTCCCTATGAAAAAGGAACAGATACATCATGCAAAATATTATAATTGTGCGTATTATTAATTTGCAGTCTAATTGGGCACATCCAACAGGATAATAGTTGCATTTTAAAAAAATCACTATGGTCACTGGTGTAGTGGTTTGAGCATTGGACTGTGACTCTGGAGACCAGGTTTTGAGTCCCAGTTTGGCTGTGCAAACTGTGACTTTTGGGTGAGTCACACCCTCTCAGCCTCAGGATGACAATGGCAAACCCCTCTGAAGAAAATTGCCAAGAAAACCCCATGGCCTTAGGGTCACTATAAGTCAGAAACGACTTGAAGGCACACAATTTGGGGAACACGTAATGCAGAAAGAACTAGGGAATGGTTGTTTCCCTTGCAAGAGGCAACTGTCTTCTATAGACTTTGTTAGTTGTTTGGAATTTCCCAGCAGATGCACTTTGCAGCCTTGACAAACTGAACTATGCTATATAAACAATACTGAGCTTGTGGCTCAGGGCTCCCATTCGCCTCCAATTCTGGTTTGCCTTCCTTATGCCTTCCTTATTGTAAATGGGAATTAGTTAAAAATACCTAGTTATTTGTAAGCAGCTTCTTTCAAGCTGTGACCAAGGGATCAACATATCTCTCGACGAAACCTCTTTCCTTTCGCTGCAGATGACGCAGTCTTAGACCTGTCAATATTTGAAGGGCTGCACGTGAGGAAAGCCTATAAATAAGAGCAACAGCTCAGGCTACGTGTTATCAGAAAGAACGTATGGCATTTATTAAGGGGAAGACTACTCTAAGGTCATGGGAATCAAGGGCAGCTGTTTATATTTTGAATGCAATGAAGTCACGAAAGGCTGGTTACATGGAAAGTCATACACTTCCCAGTACAATCACATGCAAGTACATAGTTAGCTGTGGGTTTCTGTGCATCCCAGGAAGTCTTGCTTCGGGAATCCTCTTGGAACGATGGGGATGTTCATAATGATGAAATAGGAAGCAGAGAATAGATGCTTAGATGGGAAAATTCTATTCACAATGTCATGTTTTCTTAGATATACTTATGAATCTAATACCATATCTGCAACATTTCCCAGATGGAAACTACAACATGTGTCCAAGCGACATCATAATGTGGCAAGATGAAAAAAGTTATTAATAAAGCTGCAGCAGTTTGCTTTTGCCTGAATCAGCAGGAAAAGACGAGATTCCATCCCATCCTTTTTTTTCTCCTTCCTTTTTAGGAATGAACTGACTGCAAACTATTTTTGCATTTTGAACTCAGCTTGCAGGAATGGAAGTAAGCTGTGCACAAAACATTTAAAACCAGCGAAAGATTAAAAATGTACAGCACACCCACTTCTACAACATTACTGTTCCATGATGAAAACTCAAAGGCTTGCCTAAATAAATAAAAAAGGTCTTCTTCACTGCTAGCTAAAAAAGAGCAAGGAGGAGCCAACCAGTAGTAAGGAATTCCACAGCTTGGGACCTCCCCCATGGTGGGGCGGACAGCCATCTTGGGAATTAGGGAGCCCACACTCATGTGTCCATTGCCATACAACCTTCATGCTGCTAATGGTCAGTTTCTCCATGTGCAAGAGGATGTGCTGGGCCTCAGAGAAGCCTCTCCCTGCAAAAACCTCCTCTTTCTATTCTGAACTACTCACTGGGTGCCATCCTTGGGGATACAAGCTGGGCATGCTACCACCGCTGTCTCATCGGCAGTGTCACCTGCTCCAATGGTGTTGCCCAGTGCAGTGAGCAACCCACAATCCCTAGAGATGCCACCAGTCACAGTTACTCGGGGAAGTTGGTGTCATGGACTGCCCTGGGCCTGATTTAGAGGCACATTCAGAGGATTCGGACTCTGAAGACATGGAGGAGGCTGAGATAGGGGTAAATCTGGGGCTGCCTAGATCCGCAGTCCCAGAGGAGGCTCAGGAAGCTGCAGAGAGAGAAACAGACTCAATGGACTCTAGGCTGTAGGTGCTAGGACCTGTGGAGCAAAGACAGGTCAAAGGGTCTTTGAGGAGGTCTTCCAGGCTAGAAGAGCTTGTGTTATAATTTATATAAGACTCCGGGGGGGATACAGATGGGCAGAAAGGGACGACCTGACACCACCCCTTTCTGTCCCTGATGGAGCCCGCAGCAGACAAATGCTGTGGCCTCCGGGCGCCTTAAAAAAACTGCTCCCGCCATTGTCATGCTCACGCACGATTATGACATCCACGTGGCATGGCACTGTTTGGGTGCTGCACCACTGACATCATCAGCATGTGCCCCGTCTGGATAGGTGCGCCTGGATGCCAATACAGTATTAGGGTTGGGTGCATGTGGATGCCCAGCCCTACCAAACCCTTATTTCAGCCCCAGGCTGGCGCAAAGCAAGCTGGTCTGTACTGGGTCTCCTTCCCTCAATTAAATCTGTTTGACATGTCAACTTGTCAGCTATTTCTGTATTTCAGAAATTTATCGATCAATAGCTTTTGCTCGTTTCCTTTGTCATTCATTAATGGTAGGAAGTCATTTTTGCCCCCCGTTTCTGTGAGTTCCATCCATTATCTTCAATGCAAGCAAATCATTTCCAATAAATATATCATATTTCTCTTTCACCTCATTAATTACATTTTCAACCTTTTCCAAAGAACAAGCGTAATGACTCTTCCCGGAGTATACAGTATCTGGGATCCTGTTCTTTCTTGAACAGATTTTAATTATCTCTAACAAAAAACATGTTTGTTCTGTTTCAATGACAAGTGTATTTATTCTACATAATTCATTTTACAGCAAATAGTACAGTTCCATATTCAGAAAATCTAACAGAATTGCAATCCTGTTGTTTATCTTGTTATTAATCAGAGTAATTCTATTATAATATAGTATAATATGCTATAGAAAGGGATATTCCTAACAGGTAAAAATTTCCTCCTAAAGCCACATCCAAAGCATATTGAGTAATCTCTCTACACATCAAGTTCAACTGTTGAAAAGTGACATTAACAAGAAATGCCCTTTCTCCATCTGGCTTGGACATTTTTATTGTTAACTGAGTTTCGGAATAATATTTGTCCTTTAAAAATAGTCCTTTTAATCAACAAAACCTGGCTAATAATTGTTTAATGTACAAAGGTAGTCATAGAACATGAGAAAAAAGAGATATGCCTTGCAAAAAAATTGGAGGAGATACATTTAAAAATCTTGGCATGTTTCTTGGTACAATATTATGTTTATTTCCAATATACTGATGTAACTAATTCCTTATTTGCTATGCTTTTCTCCAATTAGTTCATGACAATCATCAATAATGAAACAGGCCATCAAAAGGGCTATTTCCTACATCATAGTTTATCCTCACAACAACCCTGTGAGGTCCGTCAGGTTGAGAGATAGGGACTGGATTTACATCACTACGTGAATTAGGTCACATTGTAAGCTTTCAGCAAGGAACAGAATCTGGATCTCCAAGGTCCTGGTCCAATATTAGCTATCATATATATTGCGTCTTTAGAAGGAATTATTTTCTGATCTGGATGGGGATGGAAAGAATCTCCAGAAATCATGACATAGAAAGAGAGGAAGACCACACAGCAGATGGCTAGACTCAATGAAGGCCTCATTGCCGCTTACGAAGAAAGCAGTTTGCGATCCGAATTGATGGATCGATTCGACAGTGGAGCGTGGTTCCCACTACATTTGCCCCATCACATTTCCCCCCTGTAAAATAGCCCACTTGTGGTTCACATTCATGAATGAATCGGTTCAAAATGGACCCGCTCCAGCTGGCCGAAGGGCACATTTAAATCAACCTGGTTCACATTTGCGCAGAATCAATTTATCTCAAAAGACGTGGAAAACATCATCATCAAGAACTCTTCAGGACCTAAGCAATATAGTGGGAGACAGGGGTCTTGGAGATGTCTCATCCATAGGGTCACCATGAGTCTGGGTCGACTCGAGAGCAGCTAACAACAACAGCTGACCATTTACAGTAAGTACGAGAAATGTAGCACCTCAACCCAAGACATAGGAAGTCATCTTTCTAAGCAACAATAATGTTGCTTTCCTTTACTACCCTCTAGTGGATGAATTTGTACTCTGGTTTTAGAAAGGACAGAGAATTAGCACTTGAAAAGCCAGGATCCCAGATTTTGCTTTCCAAATATGCACAAGTCAGGGCTGTGGAACAGAACATCCCTGCATACTGCATAGACATTTAGCTGCACAACAAGAGCTTAGCAATCCTTTAAAAATTAGCTGCTACATATATATTTCAGAACAGCTCAACATGGTACCATGAATGTTTGAATAGGGAGAACGGTAAAGTGTTCCCAGGGAGAACTTAATATGGATGAAGTACAGGAAGGTATCCATTTGTTCTCATAACCGTTTATACCACAGATCTTGAAATAGTGGGGGTTGCAAAGTGTATTTTATGAAGTATTTTTTAAACCCACACATCCTTTGCACTTCCCCAGTTCTGTAGAGCACAAATACACCCACACACCCACACACACCACAAGTTTGGTTGTTGTTATTTGCCATCAAGTTGACTTCAACTTATGGCAGCCCTACGAATGAGAGACCTTTATGATCCCTTTTCATCAGGTCTTGGAAATTAAAGACTGCGGTTCCTTAATTGTATCAGTTTACTCACAGTGCAGTCTCCATCTCTTCCTGCTGCTTTTCACTTTCAATACTCTCCTGTCCAGTATTGTTTTCAAGGTTTATAAGGTCTGTAGAACAGAAAGCCATTGGATGTAGGATGGAGCCATGGCAGTTAAAATGGTGCCAAACTGCATTATTTCTACAGATGCATTTTCTAGTTGTGACATTTTCATCCTAATAAAGAAATGATTCAACTCTGCTTATGGAAAATCCAGACTTGCTATCATCACAAGAGGGAGCTATTTTTCCTTTGACCAAAAGGAAAATAGACACGAAAGAACATGTCTGTTTCAAATTGCAAGGAAAGGCAAGATGTGCGTTTTTGAAAGGCAAGGGCAAGATGATAGAAAAGGAAAACTCAACCATGATATGCATTTGATCATTCTCGCATAGTTCATACTCCTGGTGTATCTTGGATTCCTTTACATCGCATACATGATGGACCAAGCCCTGAAAGACTGAATGAAAAAGGTGGAAAGATCTAGTTGAGCATTTGAGACTAATATATTTTAGTATCAGATTAGCTGCCTTAATTATAAAGTCATTCATTATATGATACTTGCGGCTCGAGTATTGAGTGCCAGCAAATGGAAATGCTTAGAGATACCATCCAAAGAGGAATGGCTATTAAAAACATTAGAGTTGGCAGAAATGGAAAAAAAATATCCATTACGATTAGGCAAAAATTGCCGGACAAATTTTTTAAAGATTGGGATCCATTTATTCAATTTTGGAGAAAGAGAGGGAGGATGGCAATATGAGCAGCTTTTGAGTTGAGATGCAAATGGACTTTAAATTTTCTGGACTTTGAAAATTTCCCTATTGCCACATGGATCCTGCCTGCAAAAGATATCAATGTGACAAAGGGTTTGAAATGTGCTCTCTTTTTGCAAAAGGAATTGAGATTTTTCTGGAGACTGGATTCTACAACCCTTTACTGTGGTTTTCCCTCAATGACTTTTATTGCAAAACACACCCGGCCGGCTGCAGCTGCCAAACAGCTAGAAACAGTGCCAGGACCAGAAAAGGAAGGAGCGAATCTCATTTCAATTACACCAATGAATTATTTCCATATGTTCGCAGTCAGGAGAAGTACACACAGAAGCAGGAGTGACAAAAGGACAAAGAGGACAGGCCTCCTGTACCTTTAATAGGTTGCATGGATAGAGCCTGCCATGCAACCATTCAGCAGTGCAGGAGCCCAGAAATGTTTGGCATCTGGTTCCCTTACATCAAGGGTGAGCAAATTGTGACCTTAGGGCCACTGGTGATCCAGAAGACTGTTTTTAAAGTCACCAATCCCTTCTCTATAGTTTTTTGTGGGTTTTTCAGGCTCTGTGGCCATGTTCTAGAAGAGTTTCTTACTGATGTTTTCACCAGCATCTGTGTCTGGCATCTTCAGAGAATGCTGGCATGGAAAAAGTTGGATACATACATACATACATACATATACATACATACCATATGAGCCTGGGAATGCAGGAGTGATTTGCATGCGTATTGTTCTGTTGCTGATGGCAGGCCTCCTGCATTCCCAGGTTCACACGGTGTGTGTGTGTGTGTGTGTGTGTGTGTGTATACACCCAACTTTTTCCAGGCAAGCATTCTCTGAAGATGCCAGCCACAGATGCCAGTGAAACCTCAGGAATAAATCCTTCTAGAACATGGCCTCATAGCCTGAAAAAAAACCACAAAAACCTATTTTCAGAATCCTCCAAATCTGGTAATACTGCAAAGCTGGCCATTGGGGGGGGGGAATGTTGCGGAGATTTCTACTTATTCTAGGGCCAAGCTAAGCAGAACCACGGAAATTCATTGATTTCAATAGTTCTGCACCAAGCATGACTAAGGCTGGCTCTAACCCTTCAGATCGAAGGCACCAGAGAGAAGAGGTCATTTGGGCACCATGCTAAAAAGCCCCAAAGGCCTGTTGCAAAACAAGAAGGTTGAAGAAAAATGAAACACCAAGAGAGTCATATTTGTTATATATCAGGTCGGGTGGATACAGCGAGAAGATGAGATGAAAACCAGATGCTGGATGCAGCTGTGAAAAGCAAACACTGATCAAGCCACGAGTGAAGAAGGAGGGGATAAAAGAAATAAGAAGGCCACATGCTTTCTATTTTCACATGGTTGTTGAAGGTGTTCCTTCAAAGTTGGAATTATGGGCAAGGCTATGTGTATTCTTGGGTGGCGGGGAATGTCAAATAAACACAAAAGAAAAGAATTACTCCAGAACGGAAAAAATTCTGCATCAAGATAACCCAAATCGCACACATCATTGGCATATGAATGTATTTATTTGTGCTAGAAAACGGAGTGTGTATCATCTCTAAGTCATTGGAAAAAAGAAGTAAAAATGGAAGCCATGTTTTATGCGGTTGCTCTTCTTCAAATTATTGTTATTTGGGCTTTCAATGAGGATAACCTCTGGGATTCGAGATGGAAATATTTTCAAAAATATTAGTAAAACAGTAAAAAAAAAAAACCCTATATTTTTCCAGTGTTGAGACAGTCTGATGAAAAGAACCCTGGAGTGACAATAATCTTCGCAGTTTGGGACTTACGCCGCACAAAATTCATACAGTTGTGTTGTGTGGAAAACAGCTTTTTCGGTGCAGAAAGTGCTGAAAAATTAATGCAATGTGACACCGCTTTAACTGCCACGGCTCAGGGCTATGGAATCCAAAGCCATTTTCTCCGATGCAGCTATGTTATTATAGAGCAGACTCCAGAAATGCAATGAAAAAGCTTCCATTCAGAAAAGGTTGGATGAAGGCCGATGGATGACTTGAGCCTTGTCATCAGTCACAGAATGAACAAGCCTAGGGCAGCAACAGTTGTTGATTCCGCTTTGCTAAATATAATGACCAAAATGATGTCACCAAAGTGACATCATTTGTTTTACTGAACTCTTTCTTTACATGGCTCTGCCCTCCCCTCCACATTTCCTAACAGAGAGGTTTTGTGATGCAGGCGGAAGGCAGTTCGGCTCACCACTTGCCAAAGCAACACGGGACGTGTCGCCAGATCACATATCCGTTTGACCGGCTTCTCTTTTACCAAGCTATTTGATAGGGTAAGGAAAGCACTTTTGGGACTAAAGTTCATTTTGTTTAGTTTTTTTGTGGGTTTTTTTGGTTATGTGGCCATGTTCTAGAAGAGTTTGTTCCTGACGTTTCATTGGCATCTGTGGCTGGCATCTTCAGAGAATGCTGGCATGGAAGCGAGTGTGTGACCCTGGGTTGGGAGGAGTGATTTCCATGTTAATCTGTGTATTGTTCGGTTGTTGAATAGCAAGGCCTCAGGGTGGGAAGATATGCAAAGAGGATAACATGGAAATCCCTCCTCCCAACCCAGGGTCACACACACACACTATATATATATATATATATATATATATATATATATATATAAATACACACACACACACACACACACACACACACACTCACTGCCAGCATTCTCTGAAGATGCCAGCCACAGATGCCAATGAAACGTCAGGAACAAACTCTTCAAGAACATGGCCACATAGCCCAAAAACACACACACACAAAATATGGATACTGGCCATGAAAGCCTTCAACTTCATTTTGTTTCCTACAATCGGCCCCAAAGCCTGGCAACCCTGTGGATGAGACATCTCCAAGAGCCCCTGTCCTCCACTGCTCTATTCAGGTCCTGCAAATTCATCCAATGATCTCCTTAATAGTGTCCATCCATCTGACATGTGGTCTTTCCCTCTTTCTACTATTAATGGCTTTTCTCCCTTGCATTCTCCTAGGAATGCTTATTTGCTTGTTTGTTAAAGTCTTTATGTTGTTGCATGCTTTCAGGTCATTTCTGATTCCTGGTAAATCTATCATGCAGGTTTTTAAAGTACGATTTGTTCAGAGGAGGTTTGCCATTGCCTTCCTCTGGGGCTGAGAGTGAGTGACTTGCCCAAGGTCAACCTGTGGGTTTTCATAGCTGAACAGGGATTCAAACCCTGCTCTCCAAAGTCATAGTCCAACACTTAAACTACTAAACCATGTTGGCTCTCTAAAATATTTACGTCTTGCCCTATATCCTAGGATCGCAGGGCAGCATACAATAAAATCCATTTTGAATAGTTTAAACTAAGATAAATAATTCTAAAAGGACTAAAAACATCTTAAACCATTTAACCCTTTGAAATAACACAATATAACGGGCCACATGAGATCCAACCTAGATTCAGGCTGCAGAGTGTTTACTTGCCTGTTGCAACAGGAAAAACAAATTCCAGTCCAACACATTTAGAAGGCACAAATGTTTTAATTCGATGGGTTGTTTAATGCTTTTAACATTTTCGCACTAACATCAGAGTGTGGTCAAGATGGCAAATGATATTCACGAGGAAGAACAGACAATTTAGGAGGGGCTGCAGCAGTTTGCTTTTGCCTGAGCCTACTGGACAGAAGCCACTTCTGTCCTTCCTAAGTTAATAGAATGCAAACTACTTTCCCACTTTGAACTCAGTTTGCAGTAACTGAAATAAGCTAAGGACAAAAGGCAAAAGTGGGAGAGAGAGAGAGAAACAGGGACATTTTAAAAGAAGCTGAAAAAGTGGGATGGCAGAGGATTAATAAGGACTGTCCTTGCTAAACCAAGACAACTGGTGGTGGGGATGTATTTGTCTAATCCTGGCCTAAAGATATGGCAGCGCAAATTCCTTACAAAGGTAGTTGGGTAGAAGGATTCCTGTTTTGATCATTTGGACTCCAGAGGCCATTTAAGAGGAAAAGTCTTCAATCTGAAACAGAGAGGGGGAAATCACTTGAAGAAGAACAAAATCCAGACATTCTTCTTCTCCCCTTCCCTCCCCCCCTCCCTCCCTCCCTCCCTCCCTCCCTCCCTCCCTCCCTCCCTCCCTCCGTTCCAAATTATAGTTCTGAGTATTTATTGTGACAGTGGATTGACATGGAATTTCTGGAAAGAATCTGGCATTTCACCTCTGCACAAATTGTAGACGCGGAGATGACAATTGTGTGAGCTTTAAATGTTGGAGCCTTGATTTAAGGCATGTTTGCACCTTTTGCTACTCAATCACTTCCTCCCTGCTCTAATGGAGTTTGGCAGGGAGAGAAAACAACCTTTTGGGGTTGCTCAGGATGGAGCAAAAGCAGATGTGACAAACACAGCTGGATCGGCTATCTCTCTAACAGCTCTGCACAACATGGCACAGCATCCAACGCAACCTTTCGCTGATGGCTATGGATGATCACACAGAGACAGCCATAGATAGTTTAATTGGAAATAGCAAAGATCTTGAAACTGGAGACACCAAAAGGTTAAGTAAAGCATCTCCCTGCAAGGAAAAACATGGAATATTTCTGTGGCAGCGTCAGTCAACTCCAAGGGAATGAAACTGCTTTGTAAATAGAAGAGTATTCAGCATTCATGCTAGAAGAATGTAATGAGTTGGTGCAATGTGAGCATATAGTAAAAAGAGGCATCATTACTGTGGTTGGTTATACAAAAGTGAAAAGAAAAACATTAATTGTCTGAGGGAATCCATCCAAGGAAATAAACAAAGGAATTAAACTAAACTTGAGTTACTGGAGACGTGAAAGCTCAATCATGAATCGAAACAGAGACTGCATTCAAGAAATCAGAAGATTTGGACTTGGAAGGGCAGCTAAGAAGGAATAGGACAAGATCCTGAAATGTAAGGATATCTCACTGAATACTAAAGTTAGGATTGTGCATTGCGTTGTATTTCCCATTTCTAGGAATGTTTGGCTGAGAGAGTTGGACAGTGAAGAAAGCTGATAGGAAGAAAATCAACCCATTTGAGACGTGGTGCAAATATAGACGCTGTGATGCGGTGCAAAAAAAAAAGAGTTCTGCAAATATCGTAGACTGCTAAAAAGACTAATGGATAGGTCCTAGAGCATATCAGACCTGAACAAGCCATGGAAGCAAAGATGACTTAGGGGCTATACAGATGGGTGGCTATAAGCCACCTGTCTTTGCCCCGGTCAGTGCCGCAGCAGCTACACACTACGGCACCAACCTGCTCCCTAAAAAGAAGCCACTCTAGGTAGCTTCTTTAAAAGGGCACCGTTGGGGCACTCTGAGGCCTGTGCATCATCATGGCATTCACCATATGGATGAGTGCGCTTCAAGATGGCGCATGGGTAGCAAAGACAGGGCTGGGTGCATGTAGATCTAGCCCTACTTTCGACCCCAGACTGGCACAAAGTAATGGTTTGTTTAGGGCCAGAATTGAGATTGCCATATTCTAGCCATATCATGAGAAGAAAGGAGTTGCTAAAAAAGACAATAATGCTTGGTAAAGTCAAGGTAAATGATTATTTACCAATAATGCTTGGTCAAGTCTTGGTAAAGATGGCTTAACATTTTATGTGAATTTTGCCATTGAACCATAGCAATGGTCCTCCTCATTCAGGGATCAGCATTATCTTTGGGTGAACGCTGGATAAAAGCGATCATGAAACAGAAAACAGGACGTTGTGGTGATATCCATATGCTTTTCATAATCTCTACCATCTGGTAATCTGAAATTACTCTTTTTATAAATGCACACAGGATGCTTTTGAGTATACCTTTTTACATATGCATGTTCAAAGGGTGACAGTGGAAATCACATGCAGCATACAAATAAACCTCCAGGAAAGCTATGGTTAGCCACAGCTTCCATTGAGCAGGTTGTTTATGTCAAGGCGTTTCTATCACACCTAGAGCTTAGTGTTTAAAGTAGGGCAGAGGGAGAATGTGAGCGGTTTTGTTTTAACTTGCCCATAACTCATAGCCATGTAAACTAGCCCTATGCCACCACTTCCACAAAATCCAAACCAGTCAGAACGACTGCTGTACATGGCAATATTCTGTTACTGGTCTAACTGCTGAGTTACAAGGAATAAAGTCAAAAACCATTAATGAATGTAACCTAATTTTAGGCATGGAATGACCTTTAGAAATAAAAACCTCCCAAGCTTCCAGATATTCTCATTGTGCAATTGTGTGCACTTCCTCATTGAAAGCAGAGGCAGGGCAAGAAATACAGTCAGAACAATAATGTTCTTTTCCCAATTATTGTTTAAAGTGATCATTCAGCTTAAAAACATGTAGCGGAGGGCTGGCCAAGTTGATCATGCTGGATTGGGTGCTATCTTTAGAGACTCTCATAAGAAAGAAGATCATCCATAGTACAGTGGGACCTTCTCATCCGCTGGGGTTTGGTTCCAGGATTCCCCATGGATAACAAAATCTGTAGATGCTCACGTCCCATTAAATATAATGGTAGAGCAAAACGGTGTCCCTTATAGAAAATGGAAAATCAAGCTTTGCTATTTGGAATTTATACTTTTTTGGAATATTTTCAAGCCGTGGATGCTTGAATCCATGGATAAAAAATCCGTGGATAAGGAGGGCCGACTCTACTGATGACTGAATGTCATTTTGAGAACTATGCTATTTTACGAAGCTGTTGTGCTGCCTTTTTGGTCTGAAAAGCCATGTACTCTATCAAAGGTGTAATATTTATTTAATGTGGCTAATTATTTGATTTCAGTTTCTGTTGGCTTTTATACCAAGTGAGGAAAGCTATTTATTACCAAACAGATTATCAATTGTTGTACCTGTCATTATTATTGTCAGCTCGATATTTGATCCAGTAACCTTTTGCTTGTTTTTTGCTTTTAACCTTTTTTTCATCCTGTGTCTGATGCAATTGTAATTTTGTCACCAGGACATGATTTGTTGGACATTATTTTGTCAGAATGTTTTGAATTGCATGTTGTCCCATAGACTAATAATAATTATCTATCCCTCATATATACATATATACATTGATGAGGACAATTAGGATGATCTCACTCCTGCAGGAACTCAGTTTGTGACCCCAAGAAACCATTCTCCCATATGTTGTTAAGGATACAGAGTATTGCCATTTGAGAACAACAAGACTGTTGATACAGCATCATAATGCACTCCACAGCAGAATTGTTGATGGGAAATCCTATTCTGTCCTCTCTGCAGAAGCCTTCAGACATGTTTAACATTCTAGACTTCCCTTTACCAGAAACTGAGAAGTGCACTATTGCTTATATTCAGTTACTTCAGTTCACTAGGAATTTCCCCTAAATGACGGGCTTGGCATCACTTAAGTTTTTAAACCTTGCCTTATTGCTTTTGAAGGAAGGTAAGGAAGAGCGCTAACACTGACAGTTTCGTACTACAGTGCACCCACATCATATGCGGGTGCGCTTTATGCAGCTTTCAGAATGTGCTGAAAGCCGTGCGGGGAGAAGGGCCGGGGTATCCCATAGGGACTAATGGGGCACATTTCCATGGTGTGCATGTGCCACTGCACCACCACACCACCACACTGCCCCATTTAAATGGGGCTTGAGCATAGGTGGCATTTGCTTTATGCAGGGGAGTCTGGAACAGATCTCCCACGTAAAACAAGGGTGCACTGTACATAGTTATACTGCTATGATTACACTTCACCTGCCATAGCATCATCTCTTAGAAACCTAGGATTTGCAGTTTAGGGAGAAGCACTTAGAATTCTGTGCCAGAGAGCTCCAGTAGATCAAGGCATTAGTGATATAGTGATATGGTGGCTCTCCTCCGGCAGGTCATTCCATAGCTTAGGAGCAGCAGATGAAGAGGTCCTGGACGGACTGGTACAGCTGCTAGGCAAGTGAGAAAGGATGCTTTCCTGTTCACCCAGCAGCTGCTCAGGACCCTAAATGGGCCCCCCCAAAAGCTGCAGTACTGCATCTCTCAGTAGCAGCGGCTGCTGGGGAAGGTGGTGTTTTGGGGATCCAGCGTGAGCCAAGCCAGACCATGAAAGTCTTTCTAGGTGGTGGTGGGAAGCTTTGCCTTCAGAGTCTGGTGCACTTACAGTTGCAAGCTGCAGCAGTCTGGATGGGTGGCCCGCCGGCCCAGGGAGGGAGGGCAAGGCAGTTCACCACCATTATCACCCCACTCCAGGTTACACCAACCTCAGCAATGCCACTGAACAACGGCAAGCTGAGTATGAGCCTAGGTACCTTATTGGACACATTTCACCCCCGTTATAGGCACAGGAAGGCGACGATTGAGGCTGTGCGAGTCTACGAAAAAATGCATTTTATCGCACTCCAAAGTGTCCTCAAAATGCCCCCATTCCATTGCCCAGTTCCAAGCTATTCTCATTCACTGCTGAGGTGCATCCTTTGGCTTGAATGGAAGACTGCAGTAAAATGTGGTTTTTTTTCTTGGACTCGCATAGCCCCAAGTGGCCCCTTCCCATGCCCATAACGGGGAGGGGGGGATTTGTCCGATAAGGACCTTGTTATTCCAGAGAAGGCCCACCTGTACTGGATGAGCAAGGGGCTTGCTCTAGAGATACCCCAAGCTTTAGAGAGAGAGAGAGAGTTAGGAGAGGCTGGACTCTAAGATACAGGTGAGGTGACTTATTTGGCTTCAACAAGCAATAACTCAGTAGTGAGGTGCCTGAGTACAGCAGCAAGATCAACAGGCTCTGCTCAAGCAGCAAGCTACTGAAAACAATGCATGCTGTTGCTTATCACGTTCCCGCTCTTAGCATTCCTAAACTCTTGTGATCAGACCTCCTGCCTGCCTGACTTTGGCTTACTTGCACGCTGGGTTTGGCATTATTGCTTGGGCCTGTTTACAAGCCAGTAGAGAATTTTCTCTTGACGTGACCTCAGCCTGTCTTCTGGCCATCCCCTTTGCCTGGTCCTGTAAAATACTACACTTTGGTGGATTCCATGGGCCAGAACCTGATCTCTCCGTTGCTACTCCCTTGGAAGGAATGCTTGCTCACCTAGTGAACTCTGGCCAGTTGGGTCCTTGGCTGCAGGATGCCGAGGGTTTGTGTGGTAGAGCCAGAATAGAAGACTGGGGAGGAGGATCAGAGTGGGACATCATGGCATACCAAGGCATTAGTAGCAGACCTTGATGCAAAAATACTACAAATTTTGTTGTAGGCCCCACAAGTTTATATGCTACACCTCTGGAATCCTTAGTCTCAAACATTACGGGAGCCATTTCTACATTTGATACAGGCTTTGACCAAGACATTTTCTTCACAGTTTTAATGTGTGAAAATGCAAGAGGGGAAGAGATAATGAGTTTCTGATTCATAATGTGATTCTTAACACTGTAATTGTTAAAGCCTCCTAACATATATGGGAAGAAAAGTGATGATGAAGTTGGTACAACTTACCATTAAGCAGATTTTGCCCGCTCCTCTCCATCCACTGTATGAACTGAGTGCAAGCTACTTTTCCACTTTGAACTCAGTTTGCAGCAACTGAATTTAGCCCAGAACAAAGTGGGAATGTGGAAGAAGGAGAAAGAAACATTTGGAAAGATGAAAACGTGGGAGGATGGAGGCCAATTTGAGGCACCTGGAGGGTCTGCAAAATACTTCAGCTGCTCCTGGGGACCACCTCCATCCTTAAATATCACCTTGGCTCTCTTGCTGTCATACGAGTTTATCACACTGGGAATAATTAAAGAGACATAAAAGTGCATTTAAAGCATCCTGCAAATAAAGCAAAAATGGCAAGTAATTGCACGAATGAGTATCACAGTCAATTGTGCAAATAAAGTTATATCAGAAATGCACTGTTACTGAAATCCTGAAAGTAAAAAAGATTCTTTGTGACCACTTTAATGGCGTGTTTGGTGAGACGTCATTTGAAATCGTTTCCCGTAATTACATTATTTTTCTGGGATATTCATAGTATAAACTCCCGATCTCCTTCATGTGATAAACTCCATACTAACAGATCTCATTGGTACTAAACATACAAAGATTCAGTGGAAAAGGAGCAGCTTTTTCACCTCTATGGAAGGAAGGCATAATGGTTGGACTCTAGCCATTAAACAGACTGTCATTCATTCCTGAGATGAAGAAGGATGCGGGCGAGGAACCCTCTTCCTTCCTCCTTCCATATTCTAATGGTTATTACAGATTCTCAAATAACGTAGCAATGTGTTTATTTGTTCTCCTTAAATGGCATCTCATTGAGCAGTTTATCCAAGTGACACTTAACTCTTTTTCCTGCTGCCAAAGAGGGATCACCCTCTTGACTTGAATCCCATGCTTGGAAGAGAAAAGCAAAAGCCCTTGGAAACTGGAAAGGTGTTTGAGAAAATAGGAAAGTTCTTGCTGGACAAGAGAAAGAGAGAGACAGAGAAAAATACCTTTTCTTCGATCTCTTTATTATAAATATCAAAGCATACTGAATAGCCAGAGTGAACATCACGTTTTGTTATCTTCAGACATCATCTGCCACAAATAACAGGACAACTCATTGCACTTCCCTTCATGGTTATGAAAACAACATCACTGTATAAAGTTTTCTTAGGGAGGCAAGGCCATTTATGTAAGAAACGCTCAAGACATTGGCTGCAACTCATCTTCAAAAACATGTCAGAGGGGCCACAAACAACAGAGGATGGCTGCCCTGGGTTGTGCTAATGGCTTTCATGTGCTTATCACTTAGTTACAGCCAGGAGCACTGGAAATAGTACGCTTGGACAGTTAGAAGCAAAGCTTGGAAAAGTTACTCTGTTTGAATCACAGCTCCCAGCATTACGAGCCAGCATGGGCACAGGCCTGGACAATCCTGGGATTTAGCCAAAATGTAACTCTTCTGACATCTAGAAACATATCCAGGGCTAGCTGTGCTGGCCATGCACCAAAGTACAATAACATCTAAAATTCACAGAACAGCAGTACCTTTATTGGGCCAAAACTAGTGTGCACAAAGCACATGATGTTTTCGAAGCTCCACTGGCTTCTTCATTATGCAAAGGCGTTAAAAAATCAAACAGGGCAAAGAAAGAGAAATGACGACGCTGGAGTTGTAGGCCTACATTTTGTCAAGATGTTGACATAGTTGTTCTCAGTTATGATGGTACAGAGGGATCTCCATGTAGACAGAGGCCATTCCTTTTGGTGATGAGGGCTCTGGGACGGAGGCAAAGAGTCGTAAAGTCCAGGAAATAAAATTTAAACTCCATGAGACAACCTGGATCTCAAAGGAGGTTTTGTTTTGTGTTGCTAATGGAGTCTAAATTTTATTTTCTGGACTTGATGGCTCTTTATCTTCCAGAGTATGCATAGCCAAGGCATGGTGGTTCTGTTTCCCATTCCCTCCCAAGGCCTGGCCACAACCTGACATCTCCTTTGGGGTCTGGCAGAATTGCTGGCCAGTCAGGACAGGGAGGCAATGGTGGTAGGGATGGCCATAGACTTCTTTCCTTCTCCTCCCTTTTCCTGCTGGTCAGGAGCCCTGTCAGATCAGGAAGGGGCTGCTGAGTGGCAACAGTACCCCAACCCCACCAATGGCCACAGTGGTTCACCTTGCCCTCCATTCCTACCCACTGCCCCTCACTTGATACACTCTGTGCCCCATCTGGAAGCCCTTTCTGCTGTCCGGCCAGGAAAGGAAGGTGATGACAGCAGGGACAGCTATGTGCTCCTTTCCTTTTCCTTCTTTTCCCAGTCATCCAGCAGCCTCACCCAGCAGATGTGTCTTGGCTGGCAGAGGTGGACAGCTGGGGTGTGTGCCAGGCAGCCTTGTGGTGACAGCATGAGTTACTACACTGGAGTGACACCAACCCTAATGATGCCACTGTGCAATACCTCCCTCTGCCTATTGGTAGGACTGGCTCTTTCCTGAAGTGCAGCCCATTGCATCTCAATTTCTGAGCCAAAAGATTGCGATAAAACACACACAAGACAGTGATATCAGCGCTTTGTGTGTATACATGTGAGTGTCTGTGTCTTTATCTGAGTCAGTGTTGCATAGACTAGACTAGGACACTGGGAAACCAAGGTTTGAATCCCTGCTTTGCCATGGAAATTCATTGGGTGACCTTGGTCACACTCTTTCATCCTCAGCGGATGGTAAAGGCAAACCCTTTCTGAACAAATCTTGCTTTGAAAACCCCACAATAGGTTTGCCTTAGGGTTGTCATAAGTCAGAAATTACCTAAGGCACACCACCATATCTATCTATCTATCTATCTATCTATCTATCTATCTATCTATCTATCCATCCATAGTCCCAGCCACATGCAGACATGAATGTAAGGGTGGCGATTAATAGAAAGCATTTTAAGGAATTGCTGAAGCTGAGCAGTTCATTCTTTACAAAACAAAACAGCACCCCGGAGGATTTGTATGGATGAAACTCTTCCAGGAATGCAGCTGTATGTTTGGCTACCCAGCTCTAACTAAACATTTGTGTTTCCATCCTCTTGCAAAAGGACTCTTTGCAATAACCTGGAGATATACAGCTCTGGTTTGAAAGAGATAATTTACTGCCCCTTGACAGCTGCAACAGATTTGGGAAGGCCCAGGGGTATTAGGACTAGAAATGTTTAGAACAAGATGCAAAACATGACTTCTGCCAACTAAGGCCTCTCGCGATCCTAGCTTCCATGTACATTAAAAAAAAAGAACCCCGAAGATAAAATGGAACAATTTTATCCTCCAAGCTTTTCAGTCTTTCCCACTCTTTTTTAAAGTTTCAGCTGTTTCACAGGGTAAATTATTCCGCCTTGGTCTGTCTTGAGTTAAAACCAGACAACAGCTAAGCAGATTTAGACAAGTTTTGTACTTGTCCTTGACAGAAACCCTTTGAAAAACCACAAACATGGAGCAAACAAACTAAAGAGAACCATGTGAGCAGAACATTGTGAACAGATTGTCAGGACTCCTGCGCCTTCAGCATCAGCCGGGTCCATCACATGCCATGGGGTGGGCTGGATTGTGCCCGTTTTCTCGCCATGCCACCCAATGCCCATTTGAATCATTATCATTTGGACCATCGTGAAGCCCATATAGGGGCAAAGTTATGGGCAAAATGTGCAGTCAGATTGTTCTTCTGTGCCATTGTTTGGCAAGAACCATGCTTTGTTTGCCTTTGAGTGTGCGTTTAGCCAACAAGTAAAGCCTCACATCTATTTGTGACCCAAACTTACTCATTTATGGTAGCAAGAATGATTTGCAGTCATCTCTGGAGGATCAACTATTGCTAAGTTGAAGATGAAACGGATCAATAAATCACATGCACCCCTGCTTATTCTACTGTCTACATTCGGGGGGCCTTTCACTCTCCCTTTTCATTATCATTACTTAAATAGAGGCAGTAAATATGTGTGAGCCATTCTGCAGCTGGAAACATATGGCACACCCATGCTGAGGTCATTATAAAACTATAATTTATTCTCGTTCACATCTGGGTTTCCAGTCCTTCATGGCATGTCAAGTTAATCCACGGCTTCAAGTTTATACGAATTCCACGGATGACGGGTGCAAAGAAAAGGAAGAAATACTAATGATGATGGAATAAGTGGAGTCTGCCAGCAACAGAAGCAGCAAAGAACATTAACCTGATCCCAGATTTAGAAGAAGAAGAGATGGGGAAATCTATTTGGGTCACTTTCTCCCACATGTGTCCTTTTTAAACCTCACGTTCTTTTCTTCCTTGAATGTGACTTTGCAAATGTTGGTAACGTCAGCAAAAATGAATTGGAATGAAATGTTCTCCCATGGAATAGGTATAGCTCTTCCAAACACAAGTGATCTTCCACACTGCACAATTATAGTGTCACAATCCCACTTTGACTGCCATAGCAATATCCGATGGGATCCTTGGATTTATAGTAGAGGGGGGCACTAGGCCTCTCTGGCCAAACATTCACAATATTTCCCCCTAAGCTCCAAATCCCAGGCCTCCATAGGACATCGCCATGGCAATTAAAGTGGAACCATAGTGCTATAATTGAATGGTGTGAAAGGGCTCCTAGAAAGGACCCTGTTTAAAGATCATGAGCAGATGCTTGAATACATAGGGACTGAAATCCAGGGCCCATTCACACTATGCAGTTATAGCACTACGATTCCATTTTAGCTGCTATGCTTCTGTCCTTTGGAATCCTGCAGTTTGTAGTTTGATGAAGCACAAGAGGAGCTCTCTGGTTGAGATTTCTAAATTTCCCTTCCATCTCCATGATTCCATAGGATCAAACCATGGCAGTTAAAGAGGAATAATAGCACTATCATACTGTAGTGTGAATGGGTCCCCAGACTGTGTGAATGGGTTCAGTATTCAAAACTTTGGACCTGGATGGGCAGATTTCAGTTTTGTAGCAACTATTGCACTAGGAGGGGAATTGTCATGGGTCATTAGCCAATGTGACTGACTGCTGCCATTGACCCAAATGTAGTCCCTGCTCTCCCATGTCACCATCACCTTTAGCTTCCAAATCTGGGAAAAGTTAAAGTGGGAGTAGGGTTGCCTGGTTGGGACTAGCCCAGGAAATCCTTGAGAGTTAGATGATGTCACAAGGGGAAATCCCTGGGGATGTCATGGTACTTTAGGCATCAACCACAGTTGCATTCAAGTAAAAAACAAAAATAGAACCCAAGCCTAAGATATTAGGAAAATATATACAATGGGACCTTGGCATCTGCTGGGATTTGGTTCCAAGACTTGCCATGGATTACCAAAATGGATGCTCAAGTCCCATTAAATACAATGTGATAGTAAAATAGTGTCTCTTACATAAAATGGCAAAATCAAGGTCTGCTTTTTGGAATTTATATCTTTTAAAAAGTATTTTCAAACCATGGATGGTTGACTCTGTGGCTATAGAATTTGTGGATATGGAGGACTAACTGTATTGATAGACCTTTCAAGGCAGCGTTCTTGATACCTTCCTCCAGACCCTAAGGACAGGAAAAGAGGGGCCAAGGCTTACGATCTAGAAACCTAGGTGGGAGAGCTAAGTCCTACATGGAAGAGTCACTTCTCTGCCCTCTCCAAAGTAAGATGCCCCCTTCCAGTTCACTGTCCTTCAGATCATATCACAACTCTTTCCGCCGGAGCTAAAGTGGTATCAACCTGCTATAACTATACAGTGTAGATATACCCCATGATACTTAGTAGGTTCTAATTCAAGACCTGAATGGTGGAGAGAGGGGAAGAGGCAGGAAATAGGGCTGTTTTAGGTTTGTCTTTAAAAGGGACCTTCTTTTTCCATTTAATGATGCTTTTCTTATGAAGCAATTCCCTTATAGCAAGCTGGGGAGATTGCAGACTCCAGCCAAGATGGTTCAATAGCTTAGGCCCAACTCCTTCTGATCTTGCAAACCCTGTTGCCTTGTAACACCTCTGTGGGTTTGTTTCATGTTCCTGGCTCCATATTTTATTTGATTTCTGGGGGGTGATTTTTAAAATACTGCCCTTTGTAAAACATCTCACCTCGTCCACACTGGGCTAATAGGGGACTGTTGACATTGGGTATTTATACAGATGTGTGGCGAGAAGGGACTCAGTACTGTCTCAGTTCTCAATATAGCAACCTCCGTCTGGAATTCCCTGCGCACCCAAAATAAACTCGTCTCAGGAAGAGCCTCCCATGTGTATTTCGCAAAGCAAGGGACCAAAGAAGGCCCCAGACGGCACTACTGATTGTAAATTTACTTTTTGGGATTGCAGCTCCCAGAATCTCTCAGCCAACATACTTTCCGGGTGGATTCTGGGAGTTATAATAATAATAATGATGATGATAATAAAAGTAATTTTCTGGTTCCAACAGAGCCCTCTTCAGCTATGACTGTGCAGAAGTCAGTTTGTGTTTGTCATTGGTTTCCAAGGTGTGAACAAAATGGATATCCACAAATATTCATCAATCCAAGCTCAAGAAGAGAGAGTGAAAAGAAGTATTGGTATACTTTCAAAATGCCCCAGTTTGGCAGGGAGAGTCCCAATGAATCCTCTGTCATCTCACTTTTACAGCTGCTTTTAAAATGTCCCAGTTTCTCTCTCCTATTCCTCCTCCTACCCTTTCTTCTCATCTTATTTCAATTGCTGCAAAGCTCCTTATCACACTATACTGCTATATTCCATTTTAACGGCACTGGTAACATCCTGTGGATTTTTGAGATTTGTAGTTCAATGAGGTCCAAGAGCTAAATACCTCTAAACTGCAAATCCCAGGATCTCATAGTCTGTGGCCATGACAGTTAAAGTGCAAAACAGCACTAGAACAGTGTAGTGTCTTAAGGAGCTATGTTCCAAGTGCATAAGCAGTTTACACTCAATTAATGCAGCCAGAGCAGAGGAAAATAAGAGATAGACTCTTGGCCTTTCTAGTAGGTAAACGCAAACTGCGGCAGCTTCTTCTAGCTCATGTGTTCTTCCTTATTCATATTTGCCATCTTGACCACACTCTGAGCCTTATCGCATGAGAAAACAAAGCAGAAATGGAGCCAGAGAGTAGTGGCTTTCTCTTACGGTGCCTTACTGCATGACGTTGTGGCACTTCAGTTCTATTTCCGCGGGAGATGGTTGTAAAAGCATGTCTTCTAGCTGGAAAAATCAGTTTGACAAAAGTCCCATTTTTGTAATGATCTCTCATAGGAAGAGAACTGAAGTGCTAGGAAGTCATGCAATAAGGCATGGAGGAAGCTGCTACTATCTGATTCTATTTTGAATTTGTTATCTTTGTGTGGTAAGCATCTCTGATGTTGCTTTGCCACATGTCTTAGGTTTTTTACCTGTGAAATATTGGGGGCATGGACTATGCCCTTCTAAGTCCTGGCAGCCTTGTAATAAGATACTCAGTTTGGATGGACGGTATCTCTGTTATTTACTGTGCAAAAGGATACTGCTAACTTCATTCAGCCTTACAAGTTGCATAGACCTCCTGTTTATCTCTGTTTCTTTGGGCCTCTGTACATCTTGGATATTTCCCAGGCCATTTGATGAATGAGACTGTAGTATCTCTTTCCCTAAGGTTCTGGATGATTCTGTGGTGATTTAGTAACTCGACTGTCAAATCTTTTTCCTCCTTCTGTTCTTGCTGGTAATTTCGCCTCATGTTTTCTGAAGCTTGCTGCCAACAGGCTCCCATTGCAATTTTAGTTTTTCACGACAGAAAACACTTAACATTCTTCAGGGTAGGGTTTATGGAAAATCCTTTCCCAAGTTATAAACAGCCCTAATGTCTTCCAGCTGTTATCCTTTTACATGTCCAAAGCCCCTTCCCCCAGAGCTGATGTAAATACTCACTGGTGTACCAACAGGCATAGAAGGTTTAGAGTTTGCACACGTCAGGAAGATAGGAAGAACTTGTATGCCTGCCTCCGATATGTACAGAGCAATAGAAAGCTCCTGACTATGCCCAGATACAACTAAGTCCAGAGCCACCTGGTGACTATACAATATCCACTAGTGACATTATCCATATACCTATGAAGCACTGCTAGGTAACACAGGAAGGCTAAGATGTGTAAGACTTAGGGGTTGAACAAACTGCCCTGAAGGGGTGGCCTGCAACCACCCCTTTCAGTGCCGGATTGGAGCCATGGCAACTACATGCCACAGCCCCAATCTGGCATTTCCACGGCACAAAAGGGAGCTGCAAAAAGCAGCTCCTTTTTGCACTGTGTAAAGGGCGCCTTTGTTGCCGCCATGGCACTTTTTGGCACTCCTTTTTATCTGGACACAGCGCCAAAGGAGCGCCATAATGCCACATGCCATGCGGTCGGGCACAGATGGTGGTGCCAGGGCAGCTTCGCAGTGTGCATTGTGTGGATGCGATGCCCCCACTCTGCCCTTAGGCCGGCGCTTATCACCAGCCTGTCGAGGCCCTCAGAGTGCAACGCAAAAACTGCTGCCTGAGAACATATGAAGTTGTATCTCATTGTATTGCTCCATATCTCCATTGCCTGAGAATAAAAAGGTGTGAAAATGTGTGCATGTTTGGCTCCAAGTGTTTAGACTTTTATTTACAATCCTATTATTGAAGCGTTCTCATTGTATTTGGGTCTGATATACACATCTTGGCCTAACACTTTCTGAGAGACTGAAAATGAAGTGTCGGCCAGTAAAACTTTACTAGAAGGTGGGTTAGAGTAACCCCTCCTTATTGATCACACTGTGGACTGCAGAAGCTGGTTGTGCAGTGTATTGATTGTTTGGGAATCAGTGACGTCACTAACCTCCTATTGCTTTCATCCCCATAGACATTTTTTGTTTTTCTTTTCCTTTTCAAATAATCGTAGCGCTTGAAAGTTTGCAAAAGACAGCCACTTCCCCTAACAAATAAAATGAGAGGAGGCTCACCACAGATTGCTAGATCAGTTTTCAGTTTACTGGTTAGTAACCTCAGAAATAGGTTGGAAAACTGTTCATGGTTCATGGGTTTGAGTAACAGGAGAAAAAGATGACAAATCCTTCATCATTTGTATGTCTATCTGCATCCGCAAGCTCTGTAGCTCCATTGCACAATGCAAAGCAGTTAAAGACATATGTCATAGTTCAGATCAAGTTATCATGGGAATGGAAGAGTGATAAGAATTCTTTAAGGACTGCTTCACATGCAATGTGGACACAGAGGATGTACAAATGAATCATTCACCCTGGCCAGCCCACAATTTGCATGTTTCTTGTGAAGGGGAATTTATGCATCTTCTCCATTAAAAAAAACCCACAATAAAAAAACCCTCCACAATTTTAACTATAGAATCTACTATAGGATCTTTAACTATGGATTCTAGGAATGAAGATAAACTCATCTAATGCACATGTCAATGCAAACGTTTCTAATTTGGCACTTCCAAAGCAATGGGCAAAACAGAACTCAACTCTCTCAATTAGTACATTGCAAGAGTTCCTAGTTTGAAATCCAATAACGTGAAAATATCTTTATGGGAGGAGTTCATACACAGATGCATACCTCAATGAAAATAATCTTGAGAGTAGTATCTTGTGCGTCTTTCAGGCTCTGTGGCCATGTTCTAGAAGAGCTTATTCCTGACGTTTCACCAGCATCTGTGGCTGGCATCTTCGGAGAATGTTGAAAGTGTTTAGGAACATTTCTTGCAAATATGTTTATTTGCATAATTGCACACAAAATGCACAAAAACACAAAA
Source organism: Sceloporus undulatus (assembly GCF_019175285.1). Lineage (NCBI taxonomy): Eukaryota > Metazoa > Chordata > Lepidosauria > Squamata > Phrynosomatidae > Sceloporus > Sceloporus undulatus. The sequence goes on along the minus strand of NC_056528.1, from coordinate 46,475,470 downwards.
TACAGTGGAGGATATTGGAGATGTCTCATCCACAGGGTCACCATGAATCGGGATCAAATTGAGGGCAGTTAACAAGAACAACAACATGCAAAATGCACACACTGAGAGATGTGTGCCTCAAAGTGAATCCACATTTTCATGTGAATTTAAAAGAAAACCTCATAGCTTGAACTTGAGACTGGAAAACTGAGGATCTGACATAAGTCTTCCCTCCCGGTTGAATTTCCTGGTAAGACCCATGACACCAGTGACTGCATGACTTTATAGAGAAGCTCTGTATTATTAGAAGAGTCATTGCAGTAGTTTCCAGAGCAGAAATGTTATGAACTTGCACGAGTCCAAGCCAAACATTTAAAAAAAAGGAGTAAGAAATTCATTGCAACATCTGTCATAAAGCCCCAGTCATAATCCTTTAAGGACAGTAAGAGAGATGAATAGCTATCGCCAGGAACAACGTAGAGTTAACTTCTCCCGGCCAACAAACAGAATGGTGGGTTAAACAAGGCAATAATTTCTTAATTACTAAAGAGGAAACATCAATAAACATTGGAAACCAGCAGCTGGAAAACCCATGCCCAGGAAAACAAATATAACTATGGGCTTTGATTGTTAACGTTCACAGCAGAGGTTAGTTATTTTGGCCGGCGCAGATCCGAGTCTTACAGCTCGCAGTTCTTTTCGCCAGCGCTAAGCAAAAAAACATGAGTCCCTTGAAGACAAAGAGAGGGATTGAAACTCAACCTGGGTTGGAAAGTGAGAAAGAATAGCTCAGAATTGAGTGTGTGTGTGTTTGTGAGGGGGGATATACTTCAGCAGTGGCAATGTGGAAAGCCTCAGACCAGGTGTGTATTACCTGGTGGAAATGCTGAGCCCCTTTATCCCCTTTGTGCCTTCTTTCCCCTTTTGAGATGAGTGCCAGCTATTTTTCACTTTGACCTCAGTTTGCAACGACTGAATTGAGCTGAGGACAAAGGAGGAAAGTAGGAGGAAGAGAGAGAAACTGGGACATTTGCAGCTGAAAAAGCGGGACAACAGAGGATTAAATCAGGGCAGTTGGAGAGTATGCAAACCCTAATTATGTAATTACACAAAATGATTTCACACATCGCACAAAACCTGCCATTAAAGTGGTCACAAAGAAGCTTTAACACACATCTTTTTTACTTTTGGGATTTCAGTGACAATGCATTTCCGATATCACTTTATTTGCACAATTGCGTGTGATAATCATTGAACTTGACCATACCTGTTCCTGTTCTAGCAGTAGCCACTGGGCAGGAGGGGTGCAAAAGTGGCCTGGAGAGATGCATGTAAGCCATGGCCTTCATGTTATTCATCCCTGTTCTAGAGGTTATTCTTCAGGGTGTTCCAGATATGAGTAAACATGCAAGAGAAACCATGAGGGAGTGACTTGGAGTGAAGAAGCAGAGGGTGGGCTTGTAATTCATTTGGAAGCCCTCCTGAATGTTTGGGAGGATGGCGTGAGAAGTGGTTTGGCAAGAGGCTGCCCATGAATAATTGAAAAGGCCCAGAAGTGCCAAAGAGGTGTTTATAAATGAGAAAAAGTAGCTGGCTTATACAGCACTCCATTTCCTCAGTCGCATTTTTTGTTCCAGAAAGTACCCATTGGGATCGAATAACCATTTCAGAAGAGTTTTCTTCCTTTGCTTCTCCATCATTGTCCCAAAAGAGAGGTTTTTTTTTATTAAACACACATACACATAGACACACCACTGCTATAAAACGATACCTTACAAAACACATCTGCTGACTGCTGTAGAAAATGAAGTGTTGGCCAGTAAAACTGTACTAGAGGATGAAGTAGAGTCACCCTCTCTTTATTGATCACAATGTGGGGTGTCCCATTCTGACCTCAGCAGAAGTGACAGTGCCCCAGGCAAGCTTTTGCAAGGAGCTCCTGGCCATGAAGAAATAGTGATGGTGCTTTTTTGTTCCAGAAAGTACCCATTGCAGTGTCAGGCCAGCTGGCCCAAGTGCACAACAACATGGTGTCACACCAGATTCAGTCCAGTGCATGTGGTTGCCATCATGGACGATTCAGAGCCATCTGAGGCACAATGCTATAGATTGGGCACAGATTAAGTAGCCAGTGTAGATGTGCTTCATGTTAAGGAGTGGCTTTGAATGGATTATGCATTGCTTTCATTTTTTTTAAAAAAATATGTTTAAAAGGTTTTCAAATCTAGTTTCACTTTATGCTTTTAATTGTTTGTTGTTGTTAACTGTTAGTTAACCTCGACTCGTGGCAACACTGTGGATGAGACATCTCCAAGACCATCCTCTACTGCTCTGCTTAGGTCCTGTAACTCCAGACCCATAACTTCTTTGATTGAATCTATCCATCTGGTGTACGGTCTTCCTCACTTTCTCCTACACTCTACCTTTCCTAAGCATTACTGTATTGTCTTTTCTAAAGAGTGGTGCATTCTCATGGTATGACCAAAGTACGACAGTCTCAATTTGACCATCTTGGCTTCCAGAGAGAATTCGCGCTTGATCCAATGACAGATATTGATCCAATGAAGACCTGATATAGTAGAATCATATCCATTGACTGTTGTTGCATAGTGCAAAAATGCGATATACTGTATATCCTTTCATATTTATGAATATCATTCTGCTGTATCTGTATAAGAAAGCTTCTGGTGTTTTTCAACAAAACGGTAACCTTGAAGACAGTGTGTTCTTGGGCACCCACAGTGACTTTCTTTATTTGTACAATGGGGACCACAATAATGCCTTCCAGGGACCATATGGTCAATTACTTTGTCTAGTCTTTTAACTTAGTTATGTTCTTTTGCTCTTACTATTTCACTGAGGCCTGTATTTTAGCTCAGAACAGCTCATTGTAAACAAAAAGGGAGAGAGACCAAAAAAAAAAAAAAAAGACTTATTGATTTCTCATCTCCTTGTTTCCCATTTATTTACAACCAGAGCACAGTCTTTGTAGTATCTTGTTCTCATCTTGTTCGCTGCAGTCTGCACGCCACGTGTCTGGACTTTTACTATTTCCTTCCTCCATTGTACCATGATTGGAGACTCTTTTCTACTTATATAATTGTGCAATATCTGGGGATTTTTATTGTCGTTTAAAGAAACCACAATGTTTTTGTCCATCTTCACTGGTTGACGTCAAGGATGGGTGAGAAATAGAGGCAGCTTCTTTTGTTTTTGGTAAGCATTTACCCAAACTACCAACAGTTGCCAGTTTCTTGGTAATGGAAAGGATTTGAGATTTTATTCTCAATTTGGTAGAAATTGAAACTGACAGATTCATTCATCCAAAACCAGAGTTTTAAAAACTTAGATCTTGGACTTCTAAGTTTAAACCCAACCATATCACCATCTCTTTATTTTCGGAGGAACGTTTCATTCCTAGGCTCCTCCATTTGTGCCAATATGAGTACCAGCGTGTGGTGTAGTGTCATAGTAGTTATTATTTCTTTATTTTATTGTATTTACTTCATTCATATGCCTGGGTGGCTTCCAAAACAACAAATTAAAAATGTTTGCAAACAGGTTTAAAGCTAATTATTAAAAGATTAGTTATTTGAGTTGGAAGAGACCCCAAGGGTCATGCAGTATCAGTAGTTGAGTATCAGACTAGGACTCAGGGCAACAAGGGTTCACATCTGCACTGAGCCATGGATGGTGATCTTGGGCAAGTCCAACTTTCTGGAAACCAGACAAGAGATATGATGGCACTGCGCACTACCTCCTCTGAACAAATCTTGCCAAGAAAACCCCACAATAGCTTCACTTTAGGGTCACCATAAGTCGGAAATGATTCAAAGGCACACAGCGATAACAAACAACAAACAAGAAAACTGCAAATCCCAGGATTCCTTAGACGGTTGCCATTCAAAGTTAACCAAATGCAAGCTACTTTTGCAACTTTAAACTCAGTTTGTAGCGATTGAAATAAACTTCTGGTGAAGGGAGAAAAATGGGAAGAGGAAAAAGAAACTGAAAAATCTGAAAAGCAGCTGAAAAAGTGGGATGGTGGAAGAATATTTGAGACTGTCCCTGTCAAACTGGAATTGGTGGAGGATATGAAGCCTTGTACATATCAGGCAGTTTAAACTCTTCAGGAGGTGATATGATATCATGCCCAACTTGTCAGACCAGTTCTGTGTGTGAATTCTGCCACAAAGTGTGACTTGGAGACTGTCCCATCACCTTGGATGAGGGTTGCAAGGGACAGAGCACAAGGCTGTACAGGATGTTATCTTATTGACTAGGAAATAGGATTAGGGAGCGGAACAAGAATAAGTGGACTGCATCTGGCTGGGAAATCGCCCCCAAATCCTGCCTTTCTTTTGTGAACGAGGCTTCCTTCTTCTCTGCAAAGAACAATGAACCCTGCTCCAGCATCTCCTGGGCAAATGAAAAATGGTGTGTACACAAAGATGACACAACGGAGCCATGGCAGAGCATTACCATCCACCTTGCCAAGGTTAACAGCAACTCCCCAAAACAGCTGGAGAGGAAAACACCTGCTCTGTTTATCCAGAGGGTAAGGTTCCCTTTTAAGGGGCGCTTTGTTATCCTAACAGTGGTATTTGCAGCAGAAATGTATTGAATATGAAATCTGACTTGCACACTGCTCTGTTTTTGCAATCTGGCCTGCATGGGAAGAGGCGTTACTTTGGATTAGCATGCGGATGCATGTAACAAAATCCCCAGTGGTTGTTTCTTTTAGGGGAAAGCAGATGTGGTGTAGGGTTGCACTTGGGTGGGGTGCGTCATCAGTCATCTGCTCAACACTTTCCCTGCACAGCTTCCCTTCCCTTTCTTCCCTCACAACATTGCTTTTCCTTCAGAAGGTGTCATTTTGGGTATTTAACATGAGAATGGAAACCTTGGGGGGTCGAACGACCCTTTCATGGGGGTCACCTAAGACCATCAGGAAAACACATATTTGCATGTAGGAATGAAAATAATTTTATGGCTGGGGTTCACCACAACATGAGGAACTGTCTTAAAGGGTCGCAGAATTAGGAAGGTTGAGAACCACTGCTTTGGGGTGTTTTCAAGGGCAGTTGTTGGCAGAAATTGGTGGGCGATGAAGGGCTATGGACCCCTCCATTTCAGGGTGACCAGATGTCCTAACTACAATGGAGGACAGGACACTGCAAAATGTAGGACATTCAAGAAAAATAAAAGCTAAACACACAAGTATAAATATAAACTCATTTCACGGGGTTTATTCACAGTTATGCTTTGAACATTGGACTATGACTCTGGAGGCCAGGGTTCGCATCTTCGCTTGGGTATGAAACCGACTTGGTGGCCTTGGGGAAGTTACACTTTCTCAGCCTCAGAGGACAGCAACGGCAAACTTCCTCTGAACAAATCTTGCCATAATAGGTTCACTTTTGGGTTACCCCACATTGGCAATGACTTGAAGGCCCATAACAACAACAGTACTACATTTTATATTATGATGTTCTCAACCATATTTTTCAGGTGAACTTATCTTCATTAAAATGCCTTCTTGGCTTGCAATATCCTGACAGAACTCAGAGCAAGGCAAATGCTTAAAATGGTACTTTGCTAGCAGCAAACCCGTGACCGAATCTACATTTAAATTATTCCTTTCATTTGTCTGTTGTGCTGAAATTAAGGCTAAAACCCTTGCAACATTGGCATTGTGTCTTCAAGCAGCCCATTGCCTAACACATTTGCTGTCCTTTCCACTTTGCTCCAAGCTCTGGTGATAAGTCATATCTGCTGCCGCTTCTAGGAAGAAGAAGGAAAAAAGAAATTTAGGAAGATCTGTGATATTCCCCCCAAAATGCACCATTTAAAAAAATCTGGGATTGTTGGGTGGCTTCAGAGGCTGCAAAAGTTGAGTCCAGGGGTTTCATGGAGCCTATGGTCCGCTCAGCTGCCAAATGTTGGGAGTCAGCACAGGTCAAAGCAATCAGAGCTGTTTTCGGTCTCAAAATTGGTCCGGAACCTGATTAGTAAAGGCTGAACTATTCCCCATCAACCAAGAAAGCCTGAAACCGGATCACCGGCTACCACCCACTCAAAGGGCTTATCCAAAGCGGAGAGACTGGAAATGGAGGTTTACTTCATAATGTATTCTTGGCTCCTAGAACTGCCCAGCTAAGCAAACTTAGCCTTGTGTTTTTACTCCTCGGTTCCTACAAGGAACTCAGAGCCAATGTTTTATCAAGGAATATGACCACAGGATTCCAGGCTCACCCAAGTCCTCCGTGACAAAGCTCATATAGATGAAAGCGCCAGCAAAGAGAGGGGCATAGCTGAGCGTTTGTTTGTCCAGATTTAAAGAAGATTTCCAGAGTGTTGCTAAGTAGGGATCCTGCCACATCCTCCCTTCTTTTCTCTTGAACACAACATATATTGACTTCATGGAACTCGTTGCATTAAGAACAGCAAGACCAGTTAACCCTATAATAATCCATCTAAAAATGCATGGCCTCAGCTGACTCCATGAATGAGTAACCTTGGTTCCTTCAGATGCTTTGAATCTCATCTCCCAGAAGCTCCTGCTAGCATAGCCAATGGTAAAGGATTATGGGACATGTAGTCCAGAACATCTGGAGGAATAAACATTTCACAGATGAAAACTAGGGGTGCGTCTACACTGTAGAACTAATGCAGTTTGGCATCACTTTAAATGCTGTAGCGCCATCCTATAGAATCCTGGGATTTGTCATTTTACAAGGTCTTTAGCCATCTCTGCCAAAGGATGCTGGTGCGTCACAAAACTACAAATCCCAGGATCCTGTAGGATGGAGCCATGGTAGTTAAGATGGTGTAAACAGCATCATTTCTACAGTGTAGATGCATCTTGTTACATGTGTGTCCAAGCAGCACAGTGGTCAAGATAGTAAAAATATTGTTGAGGAACCCTGTGCAAATTTTGTCTGTTTTGCATTAGTATTTCATGTACCCAGCCCTGAATGCTATCAAAGAAAATGGAAATTAAACAAGCAGGTGGCCTTAGAAATAAACATCCAGGTTAGTACATCTGTTTGAGTTAAACCCAAAGGGACTCAAGTCAGCAAAAATGATGTGTTGTGGAAAAACAGTGCAAGGATTGCTGTGATGTTATTGCTTTTATATGTATCTTGTACAGATTTTTGAGAAGGGAATAAAAGAATCCCAGCTGTCACTGCAAAAAATGGAGATATCAGAGACTGATACCTTTATCATCCTGCCTTGCATAGTGTCTATAAGGGCCTCCATTTGAATCATTCTGCTTTGAAAAGGCTGGCACCGGAAAGCAAATCTGAGTCAGAGGAAATAGTTAATATCTTGCCTTCCATATTGGACTTCCCGTCAAATAAACAGAAACAACATTTATAGTTCTAACAAAACTTAAGGCCCTTTTATGCTACACAGTAATCGCATTATAATACCACTTTACTGCCATGGCTGCATCCCAGGAAATCATGGAGTTTCTACTTTGGAGATAAACTAGAGCTCTCTGGTTGAGAAGTCTTAATCTCTCTCCCTAAACTGCAAATCCCAGGATTCCATGGCAGTTAAAGTGGAATCATAGTGCTATAATTCTGTAGTATGAAAGGACCAGTAACCCTCATCTGATTATCTAGAATTCCAATAAGATTGATTGATTATTGATTGATTGATTGATTGATACAAAAATTTATTCATCCTGCCATTTTGGAACCTACACACACTGAAGGTGGCTAACAAGAATTAAAACCAACTATGAAATGCAAATCTAGTGCAAAAAATATGTCTCAGTTTATGGAAGTGAAGAGCCAGAGTGATTCGAGAGTCGGGACTAGCACTTTGGGAGGCCAAGGTTCGAATCCCAACTCAGCCATGGAAATCCATTGAGTGACTTTCGGTGGGTCACATTCTCTCAGCCTCAAAGGAAGGCAATGGTAAACTGACGAATCTTCACAGGAAAACCCAATAACCCTGACAGTAAGAGCTGCTTGAATACAGTGCCTTGGAGTATGGCAGAGTTTCCTTCTTTGGAGATTTCTAAACAGACTCCAGAGGCTGGATGGCCATCTCTTGGGAGTGCTTTGACTATGTATTCCCGCATGGCAGGGGGTTGTACTGGATGACCCTTGGGGTCTCTTCCAGCTCTATGATTCTATGTATACCAATGGGGAACTATGAATGCCTTAAGTTCAAGAAAAGATGAACAGATATCCAAATGCTGACCTCAGTAGGCTATGCATTCAAATACTGAAAGGGTTATGAGGTTCTGCTTTTCATAATGCATGACTTTTGCTTATTAAATGGGGAGTTGTCTAATTTCTTTCAGGATCCTTAAGGAAGCATTGCGATTGTTACTACGTACAGGGATTTTCTTATCTGCAACTGATGACTTAAAAGTGACAGACAGACAACCCAACACCTTCCCCGCCATGATCCTTGAGGCACACATTCTTTCCCGATCTGAAATAAGCGGATTAGTCAGACTTCAATGGCAAGCCTACAGACTGCGGAGAAAAGGCCGTGTGAGATTTTACATCAAGGTTGCATAGCACAGGGCTCCTCAGACTATTATCCTCCAGATGCTTTTGACTTCTCCTCCCAGAAATCCCAGCCTTTATGTCCAGTGGTTGGGAATTCTGGGAGCCAAAGTCCCAAACAATGATTTGAGCAGCCCTAGAATAACATATCTCTGTGTTGCTGCTGTTGTGTACCTTTATGGATGCATCTACACTGTAGAAATAATGCAGTTTGACACCACTTTAAGTACTGTCATTCCATCCTATGGGATCTTGGGATTTGTACTTTTACAAGGTCTTTAGTATTCCCTGCCAAAGAGTGCTGGTGTTAAATTGGTGTCAAACTGCATTATTTCTACAGTGTAGATGCACTTTATGTTATTTCCAACTTGGCGATGGTAACATAGTTCTATCATGGAGTTTCTTGGTGCACGTTTTTCCACAACTGGTTTACCATTGTCTTCTTCTGAACCTGACTGTGACTTGCTCAAGATCACTCAGTGGGGTTTCCATAGCTGAGTGGGGATTCGAACCCATGTCTTCCAGAGTTTTAGTCCAACATGTAAAGCCTGGCGTGACACTGGAATTATCCATTGATTGTATTGGCACATCTTGTGTCAAATTGCAACATTGTGCAAGTGAACAAAACAAACTCAGATGTGCAACCAACTGGGGAGAAAAAGAAGAATTTTCATCTGATATGTCTTGAAATTGAAATCATATGAACAAAAACCTACTCAAGGGTTGGAATAAAATGTTGCAGCTGGCATTGGGAATTGCCAAAAAAAGGAACATACAGACACTTGGATTCTTTTCCCCTAAAAAAATATTGAGCACTACAGCAACAAATACCGCAAACCTCATAATGCATTTGCTCATCTGGGGTAGTCTAGAGTATCTTATCCTCGAATGCAGAAAAGCACTGAGTCAGCCCATCCGTCCTGCACCAAAAGTCTGGAAGCTTTCTTGTCCGTGTTTAATTCTGAAACATATGTGCTCACCGTGACAATTGCCACGGCCAGATGTCCAGAAGGAAGGTTAAAAACACAGGCATGTTAGCAAAGCAGTTCTAGCAATTCTTATCCTCACCAAGAGTGGATCTTTTGTAAACCTAGTGCCTTCTCATGATGTCGCCATAGTACAGCAACCTCAGTTTGATCATCATGGCTTCCTGGAAGGGTTCGGGCTTGATCTGTTCAAGAACCCATTTGTTTGTCTTTTTGGCTGTTCACAGCATCCTTAGCTTTTCAAATGAGTTGAGTTTCTTCCTATTCGCTTTCTTCGCTGTCTAGCTTTCACATCTGTACATGGTGATAGGGAATACAATGACTTGTACAATTCTAACTTTAGTTGCTTTGTCATATATCTTTACTCTTTAGGCTCTTGTCTAGTTCTTTCATGGCTGCCCATCCCATTCCTAGTCTTCTTCTGATTTCTTGACTGTGGTTGGTCTCCATTCTGATCATAGAACCATAGAAACATAGAGTTGGAAGTGACCCCAAGGGCCATCCAATCCAACCTCCTGCCATGCAGGAACTCGCAATCAAAGCATCCCCGACAGATGGCCATCCAGCCTCTGTTTAAAGACCTACAAAGAAGGGGACTCCACCACAATCTCTGAGGGAGAGTGTTCCACAGTTGAACAGCCCTAGCTGTCAGGAAGTTCCTCCTAATGTTGAGGTGGAATCTCTTTTCCTTTAGCTTGCATCCATTATTCCAGGTCCTCTTCTCTGGAGCAGCAGAAAACAAGCTTGCTCCATTCTCAGTATGACATCCCTTCAAATATTTAATCAATGTGTGGGAAATTTTGTCTAGTTCTTTCATTCTAGTTCCTGATGATAAGCATTCTGGTCCCTGATAATCAAAATGTCCTGCTGTTTCAACCCCACGAGCCCCAGGCCCACTACTCCCCTCTTGCTCCCTCTGCCTGAGCATGCCACTTTGTGCAGAATTTTAAAGCCAGATTATACAGTCTCTTTCCATGCCTCTGAGACTGTGCATTTCCATTTTGATCATTGGTTTCTCTGCCTCCTGGAGCATGAAGAAGATTGGTTTGCCAAGTGGTCCCAAAGGGAAATGTGTGTGCATGGAGGGTTCAATTTAATGCAACTCACTGGGAGCAGTCACAAGACTGCTTTGCTGCCAAGTCAGCATTCATATCTTGCCAGGACACCCACACACGCCTGACCCCCACGTTCACTATGCCATCCGAATGTTTGTTGGCTCTGTATTCAAAACCTATCAAACCCTTGTTTAAAAAATTTGTCAGGCTCTACCAGCCTCCTCTGCAGACTTGAATGCTTGTACTGTAACTCGTTTTCGAGGAGGGCATGCATTTTAGGAGGGCAGAGGAAAGAAAGACATTGGGGGGGGGGGGGGTGGGAGGACTAAAAGCTATTGGGGTCTTTGTTTGCATCTTTTTTTGCAAATCAGCCAAGGCTGAGTCTACTGGACAGAAGCCCACTGGAGCTACACACTGGGGACACTGGTCCTGCAGATCAGAAGCAGAAAGGGTTGTTTGTTTGTGGGTCCAGAGTTCCTACACCCTCCCTGCAAATGGAGTAAACCTCAATGGGTTGTTTACATCCTGGGACAGCTGACTGGAACAGAAAAAAGCTCTGTTTTCCATTGCTTAGTTCAGTCTCATTGCTTACCATTTATCCCTTTGGGTTAATCAACTGCAACTCAAGTTGATTAATCAATCATTTTCAGTGGCTCATACTAGCCCTTGCATTGGCAAGTGATCTCCTTGGCTTCATGCTAAAGCACAGCACATAAGTCTTTCGTCATGTTTAGAGTGAAGCCAGGGGAATTGGCTTCAGCAAGTCTGCTCTAACAATGAGTAAGCTCAGAGTAAGCCATTGAGAGGAGCCTGCAGTTGTTCCTTTGTGGGCTGTGGCCAGGGCTATTTGCATGTGCGACACTGAGCTGTTTTGCGCTTTAAAAAACATTGACCACTCATTGGTTTCAGATATGATGCAGTCTGGGTTTTTTCTGATTCCCACTACCTTTTAAACCAAATCGCAAATCAGTTTGAACTGGTTCAAATGACCCTGGTTCCCACTTGAACTGAATCGCTGAAGCAATTCGGGGGGGGGGGGGGGCACATGCTAGACCCATTTAACCCATGTCTTTTTTGACGCTGTTTTTTTCCATGTCTTTTTTGATAAATCGATCCTGTTCAAGTGTGGACCAGATGTGGATCGGAATTGATTTAAATTTGCCCTTCAAGCAGCTGGAGCAGGTCCATTTCAAATCGATTCATTTGCAGATGTGAACCAGAAATGGGTTATTTTACAGGGGAAAAAATGCGATCGGGGCAAATGTAGTGGGAACCATGCTCCGCTGTCGAATAGATCCATCGATGCGGATTGCAAATCGATTTATTTGCAAGTGGGAATGAGACCGACATCTTGTGTGGAAGAACTCTGGACTTAGCTTTCCATTGCTGTCAAATAGGTCTCTTTTTTCAATGGATTTTTAAAAAAATTCCCTCTGAACAAATCTTGCCAAGAAAACCCCAAGAAGAGAGGAGAAGAGGAGAAGAGAAGCATCCTTCATCCTGGCTGCCTCCATCATCCACCCAAAAAGAACTCCCCTCCTCCAAAAAAGTCTGATGACAGAATATTTCAGATACTATTGGGACCAAATAATAATAATAATAATAAGCCAGTCACACTCTCTCACCCTCAGAGGAAGGCAATGGCAAACCCCTTCTGAACAAATCTTGCCAAGAAATCCCAGGAGAAACTTGAAGACACACAAGAAGAACAAAAACTCATTCTCTCCATCCGCTTTGATTTCCAGAAAAGAAGAACAGAGCAGAGAAGAGAAGCATCTTCCATCTCCATCCTCCCCCTCATCATCATCATCCTCATCATCCTGGCTGCCTCCATCACCCAACCAAAGGAACTCCCCCCTAAAAGGCTGGGCTGGGGGCCTGATCCACCAAGACCAGCCAATCAGAAGCCAGAGAGGGTCTCTATTCCTTCCCTCCTTTCTTTCTTTCCCTCTCTTTCATTCCCTCCCTCCATCCCTGCTGCGGGGGCGCGCACTCGTGCCCGCGCATCCCAGCCCAGGCTTTTCTTAGAAGCCTGGCTGCTGCAGCTCTTTCTCTTCGCTGAACAAAGGCTTGGAGGATCCCTGACTTGGCTCGATCTCTTTGGAAGAGCTGCGATCTACCCCTCTCAACTCGTTCCTCTGGAGGATCTGGGGCACAAAGGGATCCTTTTTCTTCTTTGGAAGAAAATGCATGGGATGCATGGAGGGCAAAGCTGGCCAGGAGCTGCCTTTTAAATGGTTGCAAGCCATCGCGATCCCAGCCTTGGGTAAGTCGATCCTGGCTCAGGGACTTGGGAAGTTTTGGAAATGGAGAGGGGTGTGTTTTTGGTCCCAAACTGGAGGGGCTGCCATCCAGGCAGGCTGGCCCGAGGTGTCCTCCTTTCCCCGGACACGTCCTACATTTCAGCCTTCTGGGAACCCCCAACTGTCCTCCATTTTCTAGCAGGGCTAAGAGGCATAGGTTTGCATTTCTAGGAATGGGGGGTTTAAAAAAGCTTTTGTTGGGCCTCCATTGTTCCTTGCAGAGAGATCTTTGTAGCCCCTTCCAGACTCACTGGAAGAGAGAATATGTAACACCTTGGAGGCTAAGAGAGAATAGAAAGAGAGATGCACTGAAAGAAAGAATAAAGAGATCTTGGAGCACCTTGGAGACTTATAGAGAAATCTTGTGGCACCCTTGAGATTAAGAAAGAATGTATAGAGAGATTTTGTTGCACCTTTGAGACTGAAAGAATATGTAGAGAGAGATCTTGTAGCACCTTTGAGACTCACTGAAAGAATATATAGAGATCTTTGAGACTAAGAAAGGATGAAGAGAGAGATCTTGTAGCACCTTGGAGACTTATAGAGAGATCTTGTGGCATTTTTGAGACCCAAGAACATGTTGTAGTTTGAACATTGGACTCTTGCTCTGCAGACCAAGGTTCGAATCTGAACTCAGCCATGCAAACCCATTGAGTGACCTTGGGCAAGTCACACTCTCTCAGCCTCGGATGATGACAATGGCAAACCCCCCCTCTGAAGAAACTTGCCAAGAAAACCCCACCATAGGTTCACTATAAGGTCTACATAAGTCGGAAGGTACTTGAAGGCATGCAGTGATGGCAACAACTCTGAATTTTCAGCCAGAGAGCTGTAGTGCCTCCCTAAAGTACAAACCCCACAATTCCACAGGATAGAAAAACACACAAAAACACAATATTCAAAGTAACGGGACGGAAATTGAGAGAATGCAAGGGAATATAACATTTTTGTACCGGGTTCATTGATTCCACCCAAAGCCTCAATCCTATTCATTCCCAACTAAAGCCAACTGGTTGAATCAAATATCGGATGGTAAATCAACACATCATTAGATCCCATTGATTCAGTGGATCTGCTCTAGTTGGGACTAGCTATTGAAGCCCCAAGGTCCATCCATCGATTCACAAAGGGCCCACAGACCACCGATTAAGAATCCCTGTTCTAGTTTAAATGCAGACATCTAACTTGCAAAACACACATTTCAGATTGAAGTCTCTCGTTCTATGAGAGGTTGCTTTTGGTGTCTGACAGCGTGGGATTTTTCAAAGCCACATTTCTGTAATTGGAAAACTCTTGTTTAGTTGTTTCAAGTAAATGCGTGTGTCAAGATGTGGTGAAACATCTTTGGCCAAGGGAAGGATTGGTGAATAAGCTGTGATTTGGCTCCATGTATGTAAAAGTGTGGTGTAGTGGTTTGAGCATCAGACTATGACTCTGGAGACCAAGGTTCGAATCCCCACTTGGCCATGGAAACCCGCTGGGTGGCCTTGGGCAAGTCACACTTTCTCAGCCTCAGAGGGAGGCCAAAACCACCCCACTCTGAAGAAATCTTGCCAATAAAATTCCTTGATAAGTTCACCTTTGGGTCTCCGTATGTCAGCAACGGATTTGAAGACACACTACAACAACCATATTGAGATCTAGCAGGGTATAGTGGTTTGAGTGCTGGGCTACATCTCTGGAGACTAGGGTTAAGATCACCACTTGGCCATGGAAATCTACTAGGTGATCTTGGGCAAGTCACACCCTCTCAGTCTCAGAGGAAGGGAAAAGGGAAACCTCCTCCGAACAAGAAAATCCCTTGATAGGGTTGCCTTAGAGCCATCATAAGTGACTTGAAGGCACACAACAACATGAAAGCTGCTACCCAGTGAGATAGTCCATCATATGTTCAGATAAAACGTAGATCTAAATGTTCAAAATTTTAATAGTGGATGTCATGCTGCCAGGATTAAGGATTTTCATTAATGTCACTGGGAAAGATGCCAATGCATACTCCTTTGTCCCATGGAAACAGATCGGACAGGGAGCGCAACCCAACAAATATGTATTAAGAAGATGTTCTGCGCTGTCATCAATAGGTCTTGGCTCCTGGTATGTTTCGAACAGCAACTTCAGATGCTAAATTCTGGTTAATCCCCCATGGACTTCATTCTTTTATGTCTGGAATCTGAAATGCTTATTAAATCATTCCACCCATGAATATAAATATTGTCTGGGTGGCTTGCGTGCACAAAACTGAACCAGAAAGACACACAAGAGTAAGATTTTTAATATGAAAATGATGGATAAATCTGGCATTAAAGTCTCCTCGCAAATTAAAAATTAAGATCCTGGAATAATAATAATAATAATAAATAGTCTCCTCTGGTGACCAGAAAGACAATAAACATGGTGGCCAAATCATCGCTGTGACGGCTCTCTGGAAAACTTTAGATTTGGTTTCATGACAAAGGAATGGAATCCTAAACTCTTAATTGAAAGGGACCAAAAAGGTCATGTAGTCTAACCTCCTGCCATGCAGGAATACACAACTCAAGCGCTCCCAAAACTGTCAATTCGAAGGCTTTCATGGCCAGCATCCATCGTTTTTTGTGGGTTTTTTGGTCTATGTGGCCAAGTTCTAGAAGATTTTATTCCTGACGTTTCGCCTGCATCTGTGGCTGGCATCTTCTCAAGATGTTCAGAAATATGTGCATTTGTATGCATAGGGGCAGAGGAAAAAAAACAAACCAACCTGGAGTGGCCCCAGTTGTGTGGCTGCACATAATGTGATTTTTATCAGAACGTCGTGCAATGGAAAGGGATAGTTTTCCCAAACTCAGCTCAGTGTTTGTAGACAAGCCCATGGTCGCTGCGGATCAGGTAACCCAAAGTTTAAACTGGATTTTCCTGTCAGTGTAATAGATGCATCCTCGGTGGACATGCTGATCGTGGCTCTGCTTTCTGTATTCAGTTTGGAATGATGAGTGTTTGTGAAGATCCACTTTGGATCACGGCTTGGAAAAGTTCCTTTTGGGGTTTACAGCTCCCAGAATTCTCCCCCCCAAAGCAACTTTTCCTACTGTTGGTTTTGCAAGGGAGCAGCGGAGAAAGAACACACTTTTAAAAGGCCTAATTTGTTTCAGCATTTGGAAGAAGCAGCAGCAGCTTACCCAGCTGTGTGATGGCTCTTCATTCTCCAAAGTTTAAGGACATGGGATTGACTATCTGGATAGTGGCCTTGAATTCTAGATTATACTCCTTTCAACACACAGGATTCCCAGGGTGTTTGTCTGTGACATTCATACTGCAGGGTTTGTTTTGGAAGCCCTGACCTTATCAAATGGTTTTGGAAACCATAACATAGCATGTAACTAAGCGCAATTATGTGTGACTGATGCGATCCCGCATTGATTCCCTATTTATCTCCTGCTTTCCCTTCCTTCACTTGCCTCTGGTGTTTCCTCCTTGTGGTTAAACAATCCTAGGCTCCTGCTGCACTGCAGAAATAAAGTAGTTTGACACCACTTTTACTTCCATGGCTCAATGCTATGGGTTTCTGGGAAGTGTGGTTTGGTGGGGTATCAGAGCTCTCTGACAGGGGATGTTCTTTGCGTCCACAAAGCTACAAATCCCAGCATTCCATAGCACTGAGTCATGGCAGTTAAAATGGTATCAAACTGAATTATCTCTGCAGTGTGGCAGCAACGCTAGTAATTGCAAAGTGGCACGCACACCACCAGTACTACAGTTAGGAACTGACGCTCCCAGAGATTGTTGGACTGCAAATCCCAGCAGCCCTTACCCTTGAGTATGCAGGTTAAGGATGATGGGAGTTTAAGCAACGTCCGGAGAGTTTACATGTTCCACTACCACTTTATCTGTTATGAAAAAGCCTTTCTAAGGCACATCTGGAAGGGCCAAATAAAACAGCCTCATCTAGTTTTCACAGCAAGCTGTTCAAATGAAGTCATGGATGATCGGGCCCAAATCCAAGGCTTTCCTTCTCCTTGGAGTTTTAATCCAGATGCAAGAAAAAAGTGGGAATTTATCCTGGTTTTGAGCAGAACATCCAGATATTTGCACATATATGTGGACCCAGTGTGGCGTAGTGGTTAATGTATTGGACTATACCTCTGGAGGTCAAGGTTTGATTCTCATCTTGATCGTGAAACCCTGTGGGTGCCCTTGGGCAAGTCACACTCTCTCAGCCTCAGGGGAAGGCAATAGCAAACCTCATCTGAAGAAATCTTGCCAAGAAATCCCCATGATAGGTTCGCATTAGGGTCGCCAAAAATTAGAAATACTCAAAGGCACACAACAATATGTGGACTGTGTTCCGGGGGACAAAAGTTCAGAAATATGTACATTTGCAATATGGGAGGAGGGGAAAAATTGCACCGGAGGAGTTACAAATACCTATTGGAGTGTTCTCTCTAGGAGTCTCTCCAGGTCCTTCAGTGCGACTTTTGGTTAAAGTTGACTATAGAGTTGTGCTGGAGGACCTATATATTCCTAGAGAGAACATATCAATAAAGTCCATGAATAACCAAATCCACAAAAGTCAAAGCCACAAATGTGGAGGGGTGAGTGTACTCCTACTGATGGTATTGTCTGAGGAACTCCAACTTATGCTGCTGATAAGGGCCATCTGGTGCTTACAGTTTTCTTGGATGATTATGCTTCTTTCTTGATGCACGGCCAGATATGGATGCTCCGTAAGGAAGCTGCTGGCTTTGAGCCACCTATTTAATGTCATGGTTGGTCTTATATCATTCGGATGACTGCGGTTAGTTGTGGCAACAGCTGTGCATCTGCCTTTCCCCTCTTTTCCACATCACATTTCTCCTGGGAATATTTCTGAGTCTGCATACCCATCGCTGCAGGCTGTATTGGTCAAGATCTTGTATACTTTTAGCACAACATGACAAATGTACCTGTGGATCCCACAGTTGTACAAATGGTCCAAAGGTCTTGAGAGCTCACCTGTGGTGTAGTGATGAATTAGCACCTCACCAAGTGTGTCAAAACATTAAGAGAGGGCAGTGTCTACTTTTGGAATGATTGGTTACACTAGGAACTCCATATCCATTGCTTCTAAGAAAGCACAACTCCTTGTACAACAGTTTTTCCCCGCTGTAATGTCGCAGTGGGATTTTGGCCTCTTATTCCCTGCAGTGCCAAAGGGAGTCATAGGTAGCTCCTCTAGAATAGTAACCTGGTATCAAAATCCTCCTGAACTTAGATCACATCATCACCTACATATCCTCCAACATTCCCAGATATTCTGCATTCCCTCAACCTGGCAATCTTTCACAGAATCATAGAATCTTAAATGCTGGTACCATAAAGGCCATCATTTTAAAAAAAGGACCAGGTAGGAGATGATGGGAAAGATTTTGGTCCATCCACCAGTCAGTGCAGGTGCCTCCAGCCTTCAAAATGATTTGAGTTATAATTCTGTTATTCCTTACCATTGGTCATTGTGGCTGGACATCGGATGTCCAAAACACCTTCAAGGCCAAAGGTTCCCCCATTCCTTGGGGAGACAGTACTGTGTTTGTGAAGCAATAAGGTCACTTGACCTAAAGCAGCCACCTGTATTCCTAAAACAACTAGCTAATGTTCTGCTTTCCTCACTTGCAAGGTGTGCTTCCCTGTAGAAGCAGGGGAATTTACGAGCATCGCTCTGCATTGGCTGTTATTGCCACCTTCAAAGCAGCTACATGTTCATTCTAGTTTGGGTGAGGGAATGGTAGGCCTTCAGATCCTTTAGATCATGGCAGAGATGCTGCTAGTGCTGTTCTCACATAAATAGACAGCTCCACTCTGATGTGCATGGGGGGGGGGCAAAAGCAGTAGGATTTGGCTGAAAAGTACCTTGCAAACCTGATTAAAGGCCTTCCGAAAGCATATCGTTTTCATAACCCTGGCAAGTTGCAATGAACAGAAGTTTAAAAACAACCCATAGGTTATACACAGAGAGAGTATCTTTGCAAGTCCTTTTTACCAAGTCTTGCACAGTTGGGGTGATGCTACAGAGAAAGCCCTCTAACATGGGCCCACTAGCTTAGCCTTTCCTTTTGTCCCCAAATTTCTAGCATTGCAGAGGGTGAGACATTGAACATCATTTACAACTAGAACTCTTAACATTGGCTGTGTTAGCCTTTGCTTGTTGACTTTGCCTTCTGCTTTTCTTTGCATGTCCAAACTGCATTTCCAAATGCTCACCTGAGATTTTAAGTTACTGGGATGCTAGAAATTTGGGAATGGAAGGAAAAAAATCATAGCAACATCCCTGAGTGTGAGCCTGCCTGACCAAATTTGCAAAACCTCTTTGGCAAAGGTTTTCCATCCTCTTGGACAATGGATCAAAACAAAACCCAGAACCCAATGAGTAATACTTATTCCAGAGGCAGTAGAAAAAACAATAGTCCTTTTTTTTTCACCACTTTTTTGGGAAGAAGTTTTGCAATTCATATTAGAGCGTTGCTTTGATTTGACAACAATGAGAGCATGGATTCCTTAGCCAGCTTTCATATTTACATTTCCCCTGCTTTTTGAGTGAATGGTCGCAGGAAATCCAAAAGGTCAGAGCTGTGGGTGCAGTTTGGTATGCTTTATATAACTAATGCACATATTTATTCAACTGGGCACAAACAAACCTATGTTTTGAGTCGGCATAAATGCAAGCACTCATAACAGTAAGCCCAAATATAGATGTGTCAGGCTGGGAGACTATGTTTTTTCCCCAAAGTAACTCCAGGGGAAGGAAAGCAATAGGTTTATGCATCAAAAGAGAAAAACCTAGGTGTCTGTGTTGATCCTTGGGGAAGAGAGTCCAAAAGCAACTGTTGCTTTGATTAGTATCAGCTCGCAAGGAATCATGAAAAGGCAAGGAGAATTAAAATGCCAGAGTTCAGAAAATTGTAGAGTCAAGGAACATCTAGTTGAATCCTCTGCCATCTAGGAGTATAGCATTAAAGCATTCACAAAGACTGGCCATCCAACTCTGTTTAAAGGCTTCCAAAGGAAGACTTCCAAAGCCATGCTCCATGGCTGAGCTCTTGGAGTCAGGAAATTCTTCCTAGGTGGAATATCTTTCCTTGTAACTTGAAGCAAGTTTATCCTTATTCTCCAAGAGTCTGCCCTGTCCCTTTTTCAAGCAATCCAGAATAGATTTATCTTTATTCTCCATGAGTCTGCCTTGTCCTTTACAGGTAGATCTCAGTTAGCAAGCAGAAACGTTCCTGGATGTAACTTCATTAACAGAGAATTTGGTCCCAGAGACAGAGGTACCATGGAAAGGATGGAAAGGATGGGGCAGGTTCCTACACCACAAAAAAGGAAGAGCAGTTCAATATATTTCATCAGAAATTTTATCCAAAACTAACAATATTATTTTATTGTTATATTGTTTTTTGTAATCCGCCTTGATTCCCTCGGGAAAAGGCAGATTATTATTATTATTATTATTATTATTATTATTATTATTATTATTATTATT
>NC_056528.1:46441959-46455117 GCF_019175285.1 Sceloporus undulatus | reverse complement strand
GCCATGTGAAACCAAATCACGTAAGCCTTGCATGAATAAACAAAAACGTTTCGAACCTTCTAGAGACCACTTGATAGCTTCTTCCAAAATCCATCCAGGGATGACTTCTTCTTCACCAGACTCAATTTTTCTTAAGATCTTCATTTTGGTAGCTAAACTTACAGATTTAAACTCCCTCCCCGAACATACGGAGGCTATTCTGCCCTCCTCCTTTCTCTCTGATGTCTTATGGATAGTCAGAAAAGTCTGGTGGTAGGTGCAGTTTACTTTGCCTTGCAGTAGAGAAAAATGAGATTTGGTCCCAGCAAAACCTTTACTGCATTCTTTACCTCAACCACACAGTTGCAACCCTGCACCAAAAATCTGTGTTCATGCAGCCCTCCTTCACCTTCCCAGTGCTGATGCTCTCAAAAATCATTTCAGCTGCTAAAAACCCACCCAGCTCTAATCTTAACCCAATAGCCACGGACCCATAAGCAATACATTAAATAAGCATTGCATAGAAAAATCCATGCCCTATCACACATAGGATACTGTCTCCAAGACCTGCAGATGGACATTTCCTTAAAAGAATTGATATCTGATCTTGAAAAATTACAGTTTAATGGCTTGAGACAAGCCATTAAAATTGCATGCCAATAAATGTTGACCAGTTGATCTTGAAGCTCCTTTTCTTTGCTCACTTCCTTCTTGGCCTCAATTTCAGAAACCAAGCAAAAATGTTTTGAGTTACTCCAGTGAACTTTGGCGTCCAGTATTGCCTAACGTTTGCTGTCTGATGTGGTTCTAGGGTTCCAAATGCTGGGATACTTTCCTTAGAGTTTCTCTCTGTTGCTTTACATGCTGGGTCAGATGTTAGATCACTCATTACAAGAGGAAGCGAGCAAGTTGGGACGTCTGCTCTTTTTCATACTGGAGCTGATTGTTTCCTTCTGCCATATCGCAGGGGACTCCAAGCAGTTCTTCCCGCATTGCCTTTGCGTGCTTAATCTCCCCGTGACTTGTTTCCCCTTATTCCAATCCCCAGACAACAACTGGACTCTGCATCCAAACAAGATCTCCTCGAGTTTCCTGTTTTCTTCTCTCTTGATTCACAGGGGTCCAGCTGATAATACTATAGGAAGCTGCTGTGTGCTAGCCAAGACCATTTGCCCATTGTCCATTCTGCCTGGGCTGTCAAGGAGCAGTCTTGCCCATATCTGATTTTTTGTTTGTTTGTTTTGCACAAACAGGGCTAGAATGTGAATTTTGCATGGAATAAGTCCCAAACTTGAAAGATTCTTGTCAGTTCAGGTTTCTCGTTGTCAAGGTTTCCGAACAATGCTTTTGAATATGCTTTCCATCCCTGCTTTAGAATGATCATGTCTACAAGTGGTCTCTCCTTCCCATAACAGCTTCTCCTTCCCTCTGGGGAAGGACTATGGCTGAGTAATGCAACATGGGCTTTGCATGAAGGAGATGCCAAATTCAATCACCAGCATCTCCACTGAAAAGGATCAGGTGGTGGGTAAGGCAACAGACATTTCCCTGAGGACTTGCAGTGGTTTTCCTAGCCAGAATACAGAATATTGCGGGTAGATGGGGAGGAAGCCTGACCTATTGTAATGAACCTTCCTCCTTCCAGAGGGGAAACACTTGGAATATAAATGGATAAATAACAAAAGTGATAAAGCTCGACTCAGGCTTTCAGGCTTGCATCCTTCCGAGGTGGCTAAAATGAGGACCCAAACTGTTGGGGGCAAATTAGCTTACTTGCTGTTCACCGCTATGATCTTTGGAATAGCGGTATATAAATAAAACAAATTATTATTATTATTATAAAGTCATGGGGTGTGGTGCAGCAATGTCCAGAGAACTATATTAGCCTTCTTCTCCTTAAGTGTCTGAATTATCAAGGGGAACAGGGTTGGTTTGGGAAAACAGGAAACATTGAGTAAGTGACAGAAGGTCATCCTGTGGGCTGACTGATAATTGAGAATTCAGAGGGCAAGATTTGAGTCATGCAGAACAATTGCTCTGCAAAGAATAGTGCAAATGCTATTGTGACAGGATAAAGAACATGGTGTAGTGGTCTGAGTGTTGGACTATGACTTTGGAGGCCAAGTTTTAAATCCCCATTCGGCCATGGAAGCCCACTAGGTGACCTTGGGCAAGTCGCACTATCTCAGCCTCAGAGAAAGGCCATGACAAGCCCGCCTCTGGAAAAACAAATCTTGCCAAGGAAACCCTGTGATAGGTTTGCCTTGAGGTCGCCGTAAGTCAGAAGCAACTTGTAGACTATGGAGCTCGACAGACTGCCCCAAAAGGGTGGGCTGGAGCCACCCATTTTTACTCCTGACAGAGGCTGCTTTTTAGTCTGCACAGCAGGCGCCATGACTGCACCAATGGCATATTTGCACACAGTAGTGACACACGTGTGGCACGACAGCATGTAGACGCTGTGCTGCGCTTGTGTCATCATGGCGGCCCCCGTGCGGATGGGGCCGAGCCATCATGGCACCATGCTGTGCGGTAGGGCTTAGGAGCATGCGGACACTCTGCACTCCGGAGACCTAAAATCGGCCCCAGACCGCCGCTTTCCGGCAGTCTGTATCAGGCCTATAAGACCTATAAAATTTCTGTAATGATGAAGTATTTGACTCATTTGGAATTTGATAAGAGGTTTAAATGACAAAAAAAATGAGAAACAAAAGAGGTGAGCATGTGAGTAAAAAAGGTTAATAAATGCATACTGAACGATATGAAAACTGAACTGAAATCAAACAAAAGTGCAAACAAAATAGAAATGTAAGGTGTACTTTGTTTATTGTAAAATTATATGTTATATATTTCTTCAAAGTATGAAATGCAGGAATTTATGTTATAAAAGGATTATCTGAAAGTTGTGAAGTTTTAACATCGCAGTATTCATAGTAAAGGAAAGGAAGTCTTTTAATGTAATTTTTTTAGCTAAATGTTTGTCCTTTGTACAGTTGTTTTATGTATTTGTTGGTTTTTTTAATTTAAAAAAAGCAGCTTGGAGGCACACAACAACAACAACAGTTTTGTGTGTGGGATCCTGCACGTACATTTTGAAAACTTGAACATGTCCTTGGACTCCATCATGACTAATAGAAAAATTGAGAACTGATCTCTTCTCCTTTCTTTGTTTCCCTCAGGAGAAAGACACCTTTTGTGGCTATGTGGCAAGGGGCCTTTGAGCAGCATCGCTGGATGGTGCTCCTTAAGGAGAACAGAGCTTCCTGACTTTCACTGAATGGCGTCCGCTTCATGAGGCTTTGCGAAGGGCAGAGCTGGCATGGGAAATCACAGCAACAACCATACCTGCTTGATGGATGATTCCTTCAAGTACAACCTCTACGGAGCGGTCTACAGTGTGGTCTTCATCCTGGGCTTGATCACCAACTGCGCCTCTTTGTTTGTCTTCTGCTTTCGCATCAACATGAGGAATGAGACCACCATTTTCATGACCAACCTGGCTGTCTCTGACCTGCTCTTTGTATTCACTCTCCCCTTCAAGATCTTCTACAACTTCAACCGACACTGGCCATTCGGGGACCCTTTGTGCAGGATCTCTGGGACGGCTTTCCTGACCAACATCTATGGGAGCATGCTGTTCCTCACTTGCATCAGTGTCGACCGCTTCCTAGCGATCGTCTATCCATTTAGATCTCGTACGATCAGGACGAGGAGGAATTCGGCCATCGTTTGCGCAGGTGTCTGGATTCTGGTTCTCAGTGGAGGGATCTCAGCGTCCTTGTTTTCTACCACAAACACCACCAACAATAGCACCACATGCTTTGAGGGCTTTTCCAAAAGCATATGGAAGACCTACTTGTCCAAGATTACAATATTTATTGAAGTGGTTGGCTTCATTATTCCCCTTCTGCTCAACCTCACGTGTTCATCTTTGGTCCTGAGGACTCTCCGGAAACCGGCCACGCTCTCGCAAATTGGCACAAACAAAGAGAAAGTGCTCAAGATGATTGTTGTGCATGTGGCCATCTTTGTGGTGTGCTTTGTGCCCTACAACTCCATCCTTTTCTTGTACGCTCTCGTTCGCTCGCAGGCCATTGCGAACTGTTCCTTGGAGAGGTTTGTGAGGACTTTCTATCCCATCACGTTGTGTATCGCCACCCTCAACTGTTGCTTTGACCCTTTCATCTACTACTTCACATCAGAATCTTTCCAGAAATCTTTCTATATAACCCCTCACCTCAAAACAGATTCCTTGTTCAGAACTGAAACTCCTTTAACAAAGCTTGGCTTGCCAGCCATGCAGGAAGAAATGAGACATAGGGCTATTACAAATGGGGTAGAAGTGACATCTGAGTCAAGTTTTTGATACTGGAGTTTTCTGTTCCGCCAGTAGACTGGAAATTGGATTCCATTCAGAACTCAATTTTGCCATTTTTTTGGAAGCAGAATTGAAAACCATCCAAGATGGGAACTGTATAGGAAAGTGTGCGCACGCAAGTGCATAGGTGTATATGTATGCATAATGCATGTATCTGCACAGCCAGATGTTTGTCTGGCCTCATGAAAACTCATCATCCCATTTTTAACTCAAGTAACATTGCCCATACCTATGTCTTGCTTTTAAAGCTATGAAATAATAAAATGTTTTACCTCGTCTTGATTTTCAGCATTGCGGATTATTTGGGATTACTATATGTTTTCCTCTGACATAGAAGAAATTCCCTGTTCATGGGCATATTTTGTCTTGCCCTGAATGGGCCGGGTACATGAAGTTCCCATCTTTTATACTTACTGTGGCTGTTCTTTGAACCCCAACTACCTTCCAAAATAAGCAATATCATAAATAGAGCTCCATTTGTGAGTGGAACAAATGGGAGAAGGCACTTCTTAAAGTATGATAAATACATGACTCTAAGTCAATCTCATATATAAATCAAGGCCAAAATTATGGATTTGCTATGACTCATGGATTAGTTGAGGGTAAAATTTAGGGGCATGTAACAAAGGATGAAGCTAAGAAAAACAATGCCAAAGAACTTAATCCCATAGGTATAACTATTTGTGTTCACCCTAAAGCTTGGATGGATGAGGAGGGCACTATGGTAAATGGTGGCTGTGTGATATGTGTGGGAGGCAACCAGGCACAGACAGGGCTAAGAAAACACATGTATGTCAAAAAGGACAAAAAGACACAGCGAAGAAAATGGCAGCTACATTAGCAGTCATTCTAGCCTTTTATTAAGCCTGGTTTTAACCCAGAAATGCTGACAAATGTACGCAAATGTCTTATGCAAATCCCGGTAAGCTAGTTCATTGCAAAAGGGCTCTTGTTGCTATTTGTTGTTAAGCCTACTTTGATTTATGGCAACCCCCTGAACGAGAGATCTCCAAGTACCCTGTCCGCAGCCCTGCTCAGGTCTTGCAAAGTCAGGGCTTCCTTGCTTGAGTTTATCCATCTATAATGAGTCCATCTGCTCATAGTAGGGACTTACTCTTTTCCGCTGACCTTCCTCTTTGCTGAGTATTATCCTCTCCCCCCCCCCCCCAAGGAGCCACAATTGTCTCATGATGCATCTAAAGTACATCAGTCTCAGTTTAATCATCCTGGCGTTTAGTGAGAGTTCTGGTCTGATTTGCTTTCATTTGTCTTTCTAAGGCCTCATTCCCACTACCTTTTAAACTGGATCGTGATTTGGGTCGAACTGGTTTAAACAACCCTGGTTCCGACTTAATCCGAATTGCTGAAGCGATTCCGAAAGGAGGCCCATGCACTAGTCCCATTTAAATTGCATCTTTTTGATGCTATTCTTTTTCGATAAATCGATTTTGCGCAAGTGTGAACCACAAGCAGATCAGAATCGGTTCAAATTTCCCCTTCAGATGGCTGGAACTGAATCATTTTGAATTGATTCATTCGTGAATGGGAACCATAAGCAGGTTATTTTGATAATTCAGAACGATATATACTGTTAATAAAATGTATGGTTTTGCCAACTACTGTGAAGACTGCTGTTAAGCTCAGAGGGAATGGGGATGGCTGATGCTGTCACAGTCAGTATTTGAAAACACTTGGAAAAGTCACTTAACCAGGATGTGCCATCATCCTTTCTTTTAGTCTAATGGGTTCCCCCACCTTCCCTTTAAGAAGCTCTATTTCTGGCATTGTGCTCAAGAGGACAATTACCAGACAACAATGAGTGAGTGGATATTTCCATTGCATGGCTGGCAGGATGAACTTCCTCTGACATTTGCAGGCTCCCTGTGATGCTGATCCTGTTAGTGCAGTGTTGTGATAAGAAATTTGGTTTTTCAATACCAACAAGAATACTACTCAACCTGTATAGGTATACACTTTATACACATAGCCTGAAGTTTGTGTACAAAACAAAATTTGAACCATCTCAGCCATCCATGTGGACAATTTTAAATTCTGGAATATTTTGGATTCCTGGATAAGGCATACTCAATTGTATTCATTTCCATTTCACCGAATGTTTCATCTATCTTGAGTAAGGAGGGGATGGGATTCCAAGAAAGCTTGCACTTACCTCATTTCCCCCCAAAGATCAGCAAATTGGCAGCAAATGAGGATGTGGGCTTCATTTCTGCAACGTTACAGCTGATGGGTGGACTGCTTATTATATGTGATAAATGATGAAGATCCCTTGGCTTCTGTGGTTGTTGACCCGATGTCTTTCAGAAGGGACTTGCAAAGTTGTCCTCCATTGGGATCACTTTTCATTATCAACAACTTCAGCTTGACCTTGGTAGTTGGAAGTAATTTTTCTAGTTCATCCATACATGCATGCAGCACATCCATACACTGAATAATAGAATCATAGCGTTGGAAGAGATCTCAAGGGCCATCCAGTCCAACCCAGTGCCATGCAAGAGTACACAATAAAAGCACCTCCAATAGACAGCAGTACTGCAACATCAGGAGGACCATAAGTTTCTTCCTGCTCCATCTATGGACTTTATCGCATGGAGGAAATCGGGGATTTAAACAATGATTATCCCATGCAAAATGTGATATTGCAATTAAGATTTTCATACACATTGGTATTAAACAGGCAGTAAACAGCAACAAATCATTTTCAAGATTTCCCTGTGAATGATTTTTTGCTGTTAATTGCTTGTTTAATAGTGATGTCATTAAAATCTTAATTGTGATATTGCGTTTTGCAAGGGATAATCACTATTTAATCGGCTTTGCTCCATTTCCCCCATGTGATAAGATGTCTCTATTTGTCCACCATTTCAAAATCCCCAGCCCTGCATTATAGCATCCCAGAAACAGAATTTAGTTGGGGGAGAACTATAGCTCAGTGGTTGCAAAAATGAGTTGAAAGGAAAGGAGAAAGAGGAAAGGAAAGGCAAAAGGGAAAGAAAAAGACAGAAAGCGGAAAAGAGGAAAAAGAAGAAATGAGAAGGGAAAGAGAAAGTGAATTGATAGAGAAGGGAAAGGAGAAAGGAAAGGAAAGAGGTAAAGGCAAAAGGGGGGAAAGGGGGAAAAGAAGAAGAAATCAGAAAGAGGAAGAGAAGGGAAAAGCAAAGGTAAGGTAAAGTAATTTGAGGAGATAGGGAATAAGGAAGGAAGGGAGAAAGCAAGAGGAAAGGAAAGGGTGGAAAGAGGAGGTAAAAGAAGAAAAGAGAGAGAGAAGGGAGGAAGAGAAGGAAAGGAATGGAAAAGGAAAGGAAAGAGGGGGGAAGAATCTTTGAACCACTTCTGGTTTCATTGTGTCATGAGTGGTGCTTCTAGGAAAAGTGCTTGGTGCTGGAAATTGGCTCCTCGTATAGTAATTTGGGAGCTTTTCTGCCCCTCTTCTGGGGGCACCCAACGCCCTCAAGTGTAGAGAAACCCAGGCAACCATGAGGAAACTTTTCCTCCCATTTAAAAACTGCAGTTCATTCTGAATGGGGTGGGAGAGCAACCCCCCTCGGCCACCAAAAAAACCCTATTCAACGCTCAGCATACAAGTCCTTCTGCTAAATGGCCGCACACACACACACACACACACACACACACACACACACACACAGACCCCATCCCCGGCACTTTTGTGCAGATGTGATTCTTGAGTTGCATGCCAAGGCTGAGAAATGCCAAAACCACCTCCTGAGTCCATGAAAGCAAGCAAAGCTGCTCTCAACATACAGAAAAGCAGAAGAAACTAGGCCAAAGTTGAGCGCGACAGAGACGGGGGTGATGGTGGTATGTTCGTGCCAGAGAGACTTTAATATGTTATTCTCTGAGCAGAGGACTTGACAAAGTTTCTCCTTTATTTTTGCAAAGGAGCGGGGGCTGTTTCTTTCAAGCCCTCCGAAAAAACCCACCTTCTCGTCTTCTGAATGGAAAGTCGATAGCGAGGAGGGGAAAGTGTAATTCGGCTGGATGGTTTCCAGCCTTCCCATACATAGGACCAGCTCTAATCTGAGCATAATGCACTCTCTCTTGTTTTTGAGGCCCAGGGCCTGCCAAGGCTTACAGCATTTTCTGTTTGCAGACTCACAGGGCCAAGGGCTGCGGTCAACTTCCTCACGTAAAATGCAAGCCTGCTTTCGTCTCCCAAGAGTTTTGCTTTTGCATTTTAACCCCTTTCCTAAATTGATCAGCAGATTATTTTGAGATTTACGAAGGAGAAGGCAACTTTTTAGTAATATTTTAAACATTGGGATGTGTTTGGAGGTATGCTGTAGAGTGTGTGAGAGTGGTTTTGTGTGTGTGTAAAAGCACTTATGCATTCATGGTGGTGGTGGTGGTGTGTACCTTCAAGTTGTTCCAACCTATGGCAACCCTAAGCCTCATTCCCACTACCTTTTAAATCAGATCATGAACAAACCAGTTCAAACAACCCTGGTTCCCACTTAATCCGAATCGCTGAAGCGATTCCTAGACGGGGGCCAAGTGCTAGACCCATTCAACCCACATCTTTTTGATACTGATTTTTCCCGCTTCTTTTTCAATAAATCAATTTCACGCAAGTGTGAACCGCAAGCAGATTAGAATCGATTCAAATTTCCACTTCGGCCGACTGGAACCAAATCATTTTGAATCGATTCATTCATAAATGGGAATCACAAGTGGGTTATTTTGGGGCCAGAAAATGCAATCAGGGCAAGTGTAATGAAAACCACAATCCGATGTTGAATCGATCCATTGATTCGGACTGCACACCAATTTATCTGTAAGTGGGAATGAGGCCCTAAGGTGAACCTATCATAGGGTTTTCTTAGCAAGATTTGTTCAGAAGAGGTTTACAATTGCCTTCCTTTGAGGCTGAGAGTCTGTGACGTGCCCAAGGTCAACCAGTGGGTTTCATGGTTAAAGTGGGAATTGAACCCTGGACTCCAGAGTTGTAGTCCAACACATAGCATGGAGGAAATGTAATCTTTCCTCCCACATTCTGCAATGCCATCCTACAAAGAACTCAGCTTATAAATAAGCGCTGGAGGAATGGATTCACAGTTGATGCAGTTAATAGTCATCTGGGATTGTTTGTCCTTTCCCAGACAAAGAATAATTGTTAGGACAATGGACAAAAGGAGAAACATTAGTTTAAATTCAAGAAAGGCTGGGCATGTGTTTATAGAGCTGAACCTTGAGCGAGGCAGGATATCAAGGGAAAAAACTCTTCTAATGCCGAGATCCTATGATTCCAAATCCCTTTCTCTTCAGCAAAACCGTTTCTCTCTAACTGGTAGGAAGGCTTCCAATAAAATGAGGTTGCTTTTAGACATCATGGTCTCTAGCTGCTGTAGGGACAGCATGGAATAAGAACATTTTGATACCACTTTAAATCCGATGGCTCCATCCTATGGAATCCTGGGGTTTTTAGTTTGGAGACTTGCTCCAGATTCTCTGCTACGGCTGCTTCTTATATCTGATATGTGGATCCAACAAAGTCTTTTCCAGAACATACCATGGACTTGGTACCATATTTGTAGCCATTGGTTGCAATTTGTTTCTTTCTTTCCTGGAAATCCTGGACTGGGATTTACTGCTTTATCACAAAGGTCTCGTTCTTGCTGCCATCGTGTTAGTAGAGGGAAACGGATACTAACTGGTTGACCCCATGTTAACGGCCATGGCTCCATCCTACAGAATCCTTGGATTTGTATTTAGCCTGTGTAGAAACAGCGCCTCACACAAAGAATGGTACTCTAGATGCAAATCTTCTCTCCAGATGTAATGGCGAAGCTGTCCCCACACCACTCTAACAATGTGCGGGGTTGATGGACATGAACACTGCAACGGATTGAACTCCTCAGTTGCCACATGTTCATGTAAGCATCAAAGCTGCATGAAACACTTGGAAATGAAATGGGTTCATGTGGAACTCTGTGGCTCCATATTCAGCCACATCAAAAGAAGGAGAGAAGTCACAATAGCCAATGCTGGGCCCGTTTTGTTGTCAGCACCAAAGGACACCACTCAAAACAATAAATAAATCCTCATCCACTTGTGTGAGCCGTATTTCCTTGAGAGCATGGGAATGCAGTGAAGTCTTTCTCGTTCTCATAAAGAGATCCCTGGCTTTCCTTTCCCTTTCTTCCTTGAAAAAAAGAAACTTCATTATCATCACATCAGAGGAGATTGGGTTCACATAATACTTCTCTTTGAAGTTGTTCTCAGGCAGCTGGCCACTTCTGACCGTCTGGGGCATCACAAGACCACAACCGTCAGATGATGGTTTTGATATTCGCTCCAGCTATCAGGCTGAGAACAGACTTCAGAGTCCAGACAAGCCATTCCTCCCTTTCGCCTTCCTTTCTCTCATTGGCAGGAATTTCTCTGGACTGGTTTTTAAGAAAACTGCAAAACTTAGAAAAGACAAACAACACCCGGATTTTAAAATCTCATTTCTGCATGGGATTTTACCCATTCACCCTCCGTGTGATAAACTAGTGGGAGAGAGTGACTTGAAAAAAGGAACTTTCCCAACCTCTAGAAAGTTGTCCCATAAATTTCAAAGGACACTAGGAAACAATGCCTGGAAATGCTGGACTTTAAGTTTTGACCTTCAGTGGGTTTAAAAGAGGGTCAACCAAGGGTAAGAAATAAAAGTCACCTCCTTGCTTCAAAGATGGGGTTTCAAGGAGATTTTAATGTTACAGTATTTTTAATTGCATTATATGCTGTTTTCCTTTGCTGAGCTCAATGCAGTTCATCTGTTTCTCTTCCTTCTCCCCACTTTTATCTTTTTAACAGCTCTGTCAGGCAGAGAAAGAGTGACCCAGGATTCTAGGGCCTGTTACAGACTGCCAAAATAAAGCTACTTGGGGTCTCTTTGGAGGTATGCTTTTAAATGACGCATGGGTCCTAAGAGTCCGGGGGTCGCACCAAAGCCACACTCCATTCCTAAGCACTGGAGTGCAGTTTTCGTGCAGCTTCTGGATTCTTAGGATGCATGCATCATTAAAACAGCATACCTTCAAAGAGACCCCAAGCAGCTTTATTTTGGCAGTCTGTAACAGGCCTAGGAGTTGTATCAAGAAACGTCATGGCCAACTGGAAACTAAAGTTAGGATCCTCCAAGTCCGAATCCAACATTCAACCAAGTTCAAACAGCACTATGGTTTACCTGGGCCTCACAAGTCCAACATTCAGCCCAGTTCGGATAGAACCATGGTTTTTCTGGGCCGCCGCAAGTCCCAGTCCAACATATGACCCAGTTCAGATGGAACTATGGTTTATCTGGGCTCAACAAGTCCTAGTCCAACATTCAACCTAGTTCAGATGGAACTGTATCTTTGGTCCACTCACATTTGTCTCCTCCCTTCATGCTCCAGTTCTCTCTCTCAGTTCATGGTTCACAGTAACCAGTTTGTTGTGCTGTCAACACTGGGCAAACTGGTCAGGGTAGAATGCAAGATGGTTTCCAAACCAGTGTTCCAATCTGTAGTGATTCCAGGTTTGTTGGTGTCTGGGAAGAATCTAAGAGCTTATCACTTGTCTATTAAAACCAGCTTACCTCTATTCAGTTAAAAGCATAATTCAGGCAGCATCCTGATCTTATCAGAAGGTTTGTACCACCAAATTTGCCACCCGAATACAGCCCAGGTCCATCTCCGCTTCCAGGAGCGCTCCGCATGGCTCTTTTTGGATCCAGGAGTTTTCTGACCATTTAACTCACATTCCCAGTTGTATTGCTTAGGAACTATTTGTCCACAGTAGAAGTCGACATAAGTGTGAAGATAGAACCACTGTCTAAAAGGAGGGTGGCCATTTACAAATGGCCAAGAAAGCAGACACGTAATAGATAAAATTAATAAATGTATCATCGTCATACAATCCAAAAACCTGAGCACAAAGGGGAGCATCGGTTTCCACAGAACTGGCGCATATGTACTGGCTCACTTCTAAATTAGCTAACTATGCCAGAGCTTATATATACAGGAATAAATTAAGAAATAATTAACTATATCTTAGATAGAAATGTACCTCAGTATGGCTGGAAAGGCTGTTATCAGTGAAGTGTGTTGTCTCGATGCCAACTATCAACAGACAATTCCCAGGCCCTGGGCATCCTTTCAAAGAGAGAGGATGGTGGCTAGCCAAGGATGAAAAATGATGAGGTTTCAGTGCAAAAACAGTTAGAGGACCATTTCCCCCATTCTTGGGAATGTCTCTGCTTCCTAGACTGTCTGTGACAATCATAAGCGTTTGGAAATTCAGGTTTATGAGTCAATTGCATGGTTCAGTGAAGTATAACAAAAGCCACGTATCAGTACCAGTCATCCATCTCTGTCTCTTTGTCTTCAAGTCGTTTGTAGACATATAGTGACCTCATGAATTCCATAGGTTTTTATTAGGCAAGAGGTAGTTTTGCCACATCCTTCCTCAGAAATATAACCAACAGCACCTGTTATTCATTGATAGTCTTCCATCCAAGTACTAACCAGGGATGACCCTACTTTGCTTCAAAGATCAGATAGGATCTGGTGCCTTTAGAGTATTTAGGCCTACATAGTCATCTCTGTAGATGTAATAAGAAGAAAATAACTCCTAGTAGTGTATATTGTATAATATGTACCAGAACTTGGAAAAAGATTTTGTTAAAAAGATTACAAAAATTACCCACAATAAACAAGGCCACTTATAGTCCAAAAAGGATCATTTCTAGATCTATCTATCTATCTATCTATCTATCTATCTATCTATCTATCTATCTATCT
>NC_056528.1:46366849-46441949 GCF_019175285.1 Sceloporus undulatus | reverse complement strand
CATATTTTTCTGTCTGCATACACTTATGACATTGAAGGACCTTAGTTTGTTGTTGGGACAAACACCGAATTAGTCAGGCAGGAAGCAAGGGAATCCTGTTTCCGGAAGGAACATCCATAAAATAAAATGGACGCGGTCAGGTTCGGAAATGAATGTACAGGTTTTTCCTGGCATTATGGGGTAGCCTCAGGATAAATGTGTTTTGAATAGCCTCACCTTCCTTTACGTCTCTGTTGTGCTTTCCTTCCGTCGGAAGAATACAATTTAAATTAAGAAACATCTGCTGGAAATGGAGGATTCTATGAGACAAAGAAGAGTTCTAGCTTCCAAGACCCTTTTCCGAAGATCTAGATGTCTAAATTTTGGGTGAGGAACAAAGACATGAAGAGAGTGCATGGGATCATAGATCACCAAAGCAGCACCTTTGTGCTACAGTTAGCCCTCTTTATCTATGGATTTTTTATCCACGGATTCAAGCCTCCACGGTTTGAAAATATTTTTATAAAGTATAAATTCCAAATAGCAAACCTTGATTTTCCATTTTATATAAGGAACACCATTTTGCTCTTCCATTATATTTAATGGGATTTGAGCATCCACGGATTTAGTTATCCACAGCGGATCCTGCAACCAAACCCCAGCAGATAACAAGGTCCCGCTGTATTATAGAGAAGTGTGATAATAAATGCTCCGAAATCGATATGTTTCTGCTTTCTTGCACTATGGCAGTGGCTCCCAAACTTTGGTCTTCCGGTTGTTTGGGTCTTCAACTCCCAGAAGCCCCAGCCAACATGGCCAACAGTCAGGAATTCTGGGAGCTGAAATGAAAAACATCTGGACAACCAAAGTTTGGGAATCACTGCACTAAAACAATTGTGGTGAGACAAAGGTCTGGTGTGATGAATTCCTACATCATGTTGACTCATCTCTGGAGAATATGGATGGATCTTTCACGTGGCAATTGTCCAGTCTCCCTAATGGGGAGACTGGACAATTGTCGCATCAAAGATTCATTCATTTTCTCCAAAGAGGAGCTAACATGATGTAGGACTTTATGCAGATGACATTTAATGGTACCTAAGGGAATGGAAAGAAGGAAAGAAAGGACCTCTTCTGCCACCACTGCACAAGTCCGTCATCTGGAAAACATTGTTCCGGCTGAGGAAATGAGAGGGAAGTCCTCACAAAGGCGAGACGACTGGGTACAGAGGGGGTTTGTTTGTGCAAATCTGCATCTGGTAGCCTGAGCAACAGTTGCCTTCCCTTTGTGAATGGAGAAAGAAAACACATGCGTCCCCATGCACTTCTTTTGACATTTTCCATTGACCAGAAGAGGGTCTGAGGTGACTGAGAGGGGAGTCGGAGGCAGGCAGATGGACAGCGTTTGCTTGGCCTGCAAGGCTGACTCACTATTTTGCTACTATTCAAGGACAATCTTGCACGGACGGATGGATAGATTGCACATTTAAACTGATGGATCTCCAGAATTCTCTGAGCAGTGAGGTCCATCTTGAAAATATGTAGGTATACCTCAACAAAATGCAACAAAGGGCAGTAAAGTTTAAACTTTGGGGTTTGTTTATTTTGTAGAAATCAATGGCTGGAACCCTGTTGGTTACACTCAGCTATAACAGAATCACTGATTCAATTGGTGACGACTACTGAGTTGACACATAGGAAAATCTAATTGATTCAATGGCTCTATGCTTCCTGGGAGTTACGATAGGATTTAGACCAATGTCTTTTTTACTAATGACACATTTTGGTGGTCAAAACAATATTTTTGCAACAGCTTTTTCCTAAAAAAAAAATTAATAACCCCAAAATGCAAAATAAATAAATAAATAAATAAAGCACAAGAACCCTGAAGTCTTCTTGCGTAGAGGTCTTTAAACAGAGGCTGGATGGCCATCTGTTGGGGATGCTTTGACTGAGAGTTCCTGCATGGCAGGGGATTGGACTGGATGGCTCTTGCAGTCTCTTCCAACTGTATGAGTCTATGATTCTATGAAAGCATTTAAGATTCTTTGCTCTTCTGTTGAGTGAATGAAATCAAAGAAGAAATAGATTTAAATCCCTAAGTAGCTTTGGTGCATGCTGCCATCCTGTGGCCAATCCAAGGAAACATACAAAAAAAAAAAAGGATTTAATAAAACATATCCAGAGGAAGTAGCTGTATTGGCCATATAGCAAAGTACAATAACATCCAAAATCCACAAAACCTTTATGGGGCCAACCAAAATGCACAAAGTACACATTGCAATCTTTCAAAACGCCACTGGTTTCCGCATCAGGCAAAAGTATTAAATCATACAGGAGGTGGGGGGGAATGTCAATGTTAGTCACAGGCTTGCATTCTGTCAAGATGTTGCTGGTGTTGCTATGAGTTAAGATGGTATGGAGGTATATCGATGCAGGCAGGTCCTTCCTTCTTCTGGCCACGTAGCACTAGGAAACAAAGCATTCCAAAATCCAAGAAATAAAAATTAAATTCCATTAGCAACACAAAAAGGTACTTCCTCTGAGAGCCAGGATGGTTTTAAATCACCTTTGACAGATGAAGAAGCCAGTGGAGCTTTGAAAGCTTGCATTATGAATCTGTTGCATTTTGGTTGGCCAACAAAGCTGTTACTGTTCTGAGGATTTAATGAATGAGCTTTGTAGTGATAGACAAAAAACCAAAACCAAGGTAGCTGTGAACGCTGTCAGTAAAAACAAAAATCAGAGTCTGACAATATTTTTATAAGAATCACCAAATTTTTACAAACGTGGCACATATGGCACAAACCTGCCCAGCACTTGTTGTTGTTGTCAACCGGACTCTTGTTGGGGAGTTAGGTCTTCATAAGTGGACTTTTGTCTGTGGGAACTGGGCAGTTTTGCAACATCCATATCCAAAGTGACTCTTGTGCAATGGCACCGATGCACAATGAGATGCAAATCACATCAGCCCCAGTGCACATCATGTCAGCCTTGATGTGCATCAATCACCAATGCACATTGAGCACTCTTGCCAGTGTCCTATTATGCATCTTCACAATTCACTAATAGGGTTTCTTAGTGTCTCCGCTGTGTAGCTAAGCATATGTAAAGCATATTTAAAATTACAAAACGTAGCTAGAGTTATGGGATCTTAGAGGTTGTTAGTTGCTGTCAAGCTGACTTCAACTGATGGTGACCCTATGAATGAGAGACCTCCAAAAGTCCCAGTCATCCACCTTGCTAAGTTCCTGCAAAATAAACGGTGCTATGGTTTTTTGGATTGAATCAACCCACCTGTAATGTGGTCTCCCTCTTTTCCTACTGCCTTCCACTTTACCAACGAGTCACTTTGTCTCACGATAGGTCTGGAGTATGACAGCTTCAGTTTAGTCATCTTGGCTTTTAGGCAAAGGGATCTTGTAGCACCTTTGAGAGAAAGTGAAAAAGAGAAGGTGGTAACTTAACTTTCGTAGACTTGAGCCTACTTCCTGAGGAAATACGCTCAGATCTATGAAAGCTCATGCTACCAACTTCTCTCTTTCACTTTGTCTCCAAGGTGCTACAAGATCCCTTTGCATACTGATTTTCCAGATTAACATAGCTATGGAGTTTATTATCGCATAGACAAAAAAATGGGATGTAGCTGGGGTGTGGGAGGCAGGTGGGTATTATCACATGAAAGTCACTGCCGATTCCACTGGTCGAGTGCAACCTGGCTGCATCCTGGGTCCCAGGTGCACTCCA
The DNA here is from genome assembly GCF_019175285.1 of Sceloporus undulatus. NCBI lineage: Eukaryota > Metazoa > Chordata > Lepidosauria > Squamata > Phrynosomatidae > Sceloporus > Sceloporus undulatus. The sequence continues at coordinate 46,438,223 of NC_056528.1, read as the reverse complement.
GAAGCTGCTTTTCAAAGCTAGGAGCTTTCTGACTTGCAAAGCGGCCTCCGAAGTGCACCTGGGACCCGGGATGCAACTGGGTTGCATTCACTTGGAGGAATCGGTGGCGACTTGTTTATTTGTTTCAAGCAGCTTTCCCATGTGTGTGTGTGTGTGTGTGTGTGTGTGTGTGTGTGTGTGTGTGTTAAGATGTGATGAAACATCTTTAACCAGGGGAAGGAGTGATGAATAAGCTGTGATTTGGCTCCATGTATATAAAAGTGTGGTGTAGCAGTTTGAGCATCAGAAACTATGACTCTGGAGATCAGGGTTCGAATTCCCGCTTGGGCATGGAAACCCGCTGGGTGGCCTTGGGTGAGTCACATTTTCTTAGCCTCAGAGGGAGTCAAAGGCAACCTCACCTGCAAACAAGTATTGCCCAGAAAACTTGGTTTTGCCTTACGGTTGCCATAAGCTGGAAACAACTTGAAGGCACTCAACAACATCAACAACAACAACAAGGCCTCCTGGGGCCTAAAGCAGCCTCCAACTTCCCATAGTTGTTCATCCCTGTCCTACACCTCTCTGGTAATCTTCTAAACTCTGAGCACATCATTTCCACAGAAATTGGATTCCAGCTCCTGTCAAAACGTAGTTGTATCTGAAAGTTTGAGAAAGCTATTGCTGTTTTGTCATCCCCAGACATGGGGAAAAGTTACTTTTCTGGGCTACCCCTTCCAGAATCCTCAGCCAGCATGACAACTGGTTGCAATGGCTGGCGATTCTGGGACTTTTTAGTCCAAAAAAGTAACTCTTTCAGTTGTTTACCACCATCTTAATCTCCAGTAGTCCTAACATATAGACGTTCAGTGGGAAAATCTGAGCAGGATGTGAGATGGAGTTGAATGTTTCCCTTTTGAGTGCAGAACCGAAAGTCCCACGCTGGGTGAAAAAACGGTTGCAAAGATGAACATTTCATTCCCGAGTGAGAAACAGTTCAACATCTCCCCCCCCACACACATCCTCCTCGCCACCTTGAAACCATGGATGGCATGAGGAGTTTGACAAGAAAGCCAGAGAATAAAACACCACTGTAGCTAAACAGACCACAAGGTGGAAAGACAGATGAGTCATCTTCTGTTAAGCGTACTTAAGAGACAGAGAAAAGAGAAGAAGAAAATTCATCCGCTGGCTAACAGCACTGGCACAAAATGTTTCTTTCCTATTGTAGGTTAAAAAATGTTTTAATGTTGCTTCATAGGATAATGTCCAGATTTTGCTGCCAGAGGGAACTTCAGTGCCAGGGCTCATAGCAGCTTGCAGGGAGTGGGATTTAAGTTGGAAGAGCAATCTTCAAACAGTTTCCAATGCAGCAGAATCCTGATCCTTATCACATATTCCTACCCACCTCCTCAAACTTTCCTTTCCTTTTCTTTCCCTTCTTTTTCTTTCCACAATACCATGTATGTTAATTGTTCACACAATTAGCTGCAGAGTTGGGAGAAAGCTGGAGGAGGGATTGAACAACAACATCCAGAATCCTCAGCCAGTATGATTTTGGGAACTGAAGTCCGGTGGCCTTATTGACCTGGCTGTGGCATCACTAGGGGAGTGTGATGGGCAAGGACCACACTGGGTGACACCTGAGAGGAGGGGTGACACTTAGTCAAGCTCTCCTCCTGCTGAGGTTGGGTGTTGTGAGGTGCTGTGACTGGCACCTGCCCCTTCTTCTCTGGTGCCATGGCTCTCTCGGCCATGGGAGCTAAGGTATTGGGGAAGGAGGGGTAAGCGAACAAGTGCCCTCCTGCCTTCTCCTCTGCCCTGGCTGATGAAGAAGCTAAGGCAGTGGAGAAGAAGGGGCAACCCATACTTCTTCCATCCTCCATTGCTGCCTCATTTGTCTGCCAACCAGCCCCCCCTCCCCAGCAGCCTTGGTTGGGCATCTGCACAGGTGGCACCTGGCCAGACATTTGAGCAAGTGAGGCAGTGGGAGAGATGAGGGTGATGCCTAAATTGCTGGAAAAGGAACAATGGTTCTTACCTGTGCAATGTTGGGTTTTACCAATGGAGGCGGAACTATCCTCCCTACACAGAACTAAGGAGGCTATTTTCTTTGGCTCTGCAAGGGTAGTTACTTTTTAGTTTGAATTTATGGTAGTTTCTATTATACTTATATTTTGCATTGAATGCTCTGAGAGTTTGTTTTGTTTCCTTGGCTGCACCAGATACCCCAATACTAAAGATGACATTGTGGCCTGGGGTTCTCCAGATGTTCTCGACTTTAGCTCCAGAATTATTGACTATTCACCAAGCTGGCTGGGTGAAGACCAAAGTTTGAGAACCACTGTGCTAACTCCTCATGGGCAAATTCAATCATTTAATCTTTAAACAGGACTTGCAGTGCTGGGAAGTGATGGAGGATTGTGGGTCTCTAGATGCCGTCAATGCCATGATTCATAACTCTTCTCTATGTTGGTTGAGAATGATGGGAGTTCAAATCTAACAGCATGCAGAGAAGAACAAGCTCTCCATCCATGAAACAAAGCCCAGGTTCAAGCAGAGAATTTTTCTTTGCTCGGGCATCAAGTACAGGACTGTCTTTGGTGAAGTGGGACTTAGGGCCACCTAACCACATGCATGTGCATCATATCCTCCAACATTTCACAGGGCATGTGCATCCAAGCAACATCAGAATGTAGTCAGGATGGCAAAAGTTATCAGTGAGAAAAAGCATACAAGCTTGGTGAGGCTGCAGTAGTTTGCTTTTGCCTAAGCCTATTGGGAATGGCAAGACTCTGCCTCTTCCTCTCTTCTCCTGCTAGCTGAGCTAACTGAGCACAAACTTCTGCACTGTGAACCTAGTTTGCAGCAATGGCAGTAAACTGAGGACAAAGGGGGAAAGCAGGGGGCAAATGGAGAAACTGGGACATTATAAAGGCAGCTGAAGAAGTGGGATGGCAAAGGATTAATGGGAATTGTGCCCTGCCAAATCAGGATACTTGGAAGGTCTGGTACCTGTGTGTGTGAACCTTGGCTAGATGTTGGTTGGTTTTGTTCCACCTGACACAAACCACCTCAGCAATGTCATTACTCATATAAAGCCTCCTGTATGTAAACAAGGCTTATGTGGTTAAACTACCAGACAAATTCATGTGGCTTTTTTTGGGTAACTTCCTGTTAAGTGAACCTGACTGTACAGCGGCAATAGCAGCTTCTTAGCAGCTGCCATTCTTTCGTTCTGTTTGACTCGCCCATGAAAACAGCAAGGTGCTCCAAAAGGTGTGCATCTCCCTTCCAGGGGTTTTGTCAAAGCCAGAGCATTCCAATGAGGTAAGACTTTCAAATCACGTTGTTGGATTCCGGTCCAGAAAGATCTTTTCTTCTGAGTTTCAAAAGGGTGTTTCTAGCCAGCAGAATACCATTTTAAAATGGTATGTTTAAGTTAACTCATCTCTGTGTCTGTCCAAAGGAGTTGAAACTAGAAGCAGATAATATCCATAGTCTGTTGTTATAAATTGCTGTCAAGTCAACTTCTACGCATGATCTTATGAATGAGAGACCTCCAATGTTTAATGGCTGTCTTAAAAGGATTTATTAAATTTAATTAGTTGATGAGTCAACTGACTTTTAAACAACTGATTGAATTGATGAACTTAATTAAAAAACTCAGATGTGCCAGAATTAATTTTTTCATTGCTGTCTCAGTGGCTAGAACCCAAACCCAATGGGTCTAAATATAAGAAATAGGATTTTATCTAAACATTGGAAGGAGGTGCAACCTGACAATGGACAAAACTGCAATGGAGTGTCCTTCACTAAAGGTTTCTAGATAAGAGTAGATGGGACTCAGGATGTACCGCAATGCATTTTCTATAATGGCAATGGGTTGGCCTTGAAGAATTTTGCAGACCCATCCAGCCCTTTGAGTCTATGGAGAAATATTTATGTTGCCACATCTTTGAGATGTGCTCTGTTTAAAAAGTAAAAGATTGCATGCAATTTACAAGGAGATCCAAAATCCAGAAAAGAGCAATACCCTTATGGGACCAACCAAAACGCACAAAATGCGTCATGCAAACTTTTGACAACTGACTGGCTGCGTCATCAGGCAAAGATTTTAAAAATCATACAGGAGAAGAAAAAACGACAGAGTCACAGGACTACATACTGTCTCAGGTGTTATTTCTGTTTTCTATTAAGATAGTCCAGACTGAGGCATCTCTGTGCAGTCAGAGGCCATCCTCCTTCTTGGTCAGGTGTAGACAAGGGATATTGCCATTTCGTGGATTTGGGGTTTTGTTATATTTTGCTACATAGCCAACATAGCTACCCCTGAATATGTTGCATACAATCCAGGATGTATCCACATTGCAAAAATAAAGCAGTTTGACACCATAGAATCATAGAATCATAGAGTTGGAAGAGACCACTAGGGCCATCCAGTCCAACCCCCTGCCATGCAGGAAATCCAAATCAAAGCATCCCTGACAGATGGCCATCCAGCCTCTGTTTAAAGACCTCCAAGGAAGGAGACTCTATCACCCTCCGAGGGAGTGCATTCCATTGTCGAACAGCCCTTACTGTCAGGAAGTTCCTCCTAATGTTCAGGTGGAATCTCTTTTCCTGTAGCTTGCATCCATTGTTCCGGGTCCTGTTCTCTGGAGCAGCAGAAAACAAGCTTGCTCCCTCCTCAATATGACATCCCTTCAAATATTTAAACAGGGCGATCATATCACCTCTTAACCTTCTTTTCTCCAGGCTAAACATCCCCAGCTCCCTAAGTCGTTCCTCATAGGGCATGGTTTCCAGACCTTTCACCATTTTTGTCGCCCTCCTTTGGACACGCTCCAGTTTCTCAATGTCCTTTTTGAATTGTGGCGCCCAGAACTGGACACAATATTCTAGGTGGGGCCTGACCAGAGCAGAATACAGTGGCACTATTACTTCTCTTGATCTAGACACTATACTTCTATTGATGCAGCCTAAAATAGCATTGGCCTTTTTAGCTGCCGCATCACACTGTTCACTCATGTTCAACTTGTGGTCTACTTGGACTCCTAGATCCCTTTCACACGTAGTTTCATTCAGCCAGGTGTCACCCATCCTATATCTGTGCATTTTATTTTTCCTCCCTAAGTGCAATACCTTACATTTCTCCATGTTGAATTTCATTTTGTTAGCTTTGGCCCAGCTTTCTAGTCTATTCAGGTCATTTTGAATCTTGATCCTGTCCTCTGGGGTATTAGCTATTCCCCCTAATTTGGTATCATCTGCAAATTTGATAAGTATGTTTCCAATTCTGTCATCCAGGTCATTGATAAAGATGTTGAATAGCACTGGGCCCAAGACAGAGCCCTGTGGGACCCCACTGGTCACTTTTCTCCAGGATGAAAAGGAGCCATTGTTGAGCACCCTTTGGGTTCAGCCGGTCAACCAATTACAGATCCATTTAACAGTTCCTTTGTCTAGCCCACATTTTACAAGCTTGTTTGCAAGAATGTCATGGGGAACTTTGTCAAAGGCCTTACTGAAATCAAGATATACTATATCCACAGCATTCCCTTCATCTACCAAGCTGGTAATTTTATCAAAGAAAGAGATTAGGTTTGTCTGGCATGACTTGTTTCTCTGAAACCCATGTTGACTTTTTGTGATTATGGCATTGCCTTCTAGATGTTCACAGACTCTCTGTTTAATGATCTGCTCCAGAATCTTTCCTGGTATTGATGTCAGACTAACTGGACGATCAGTACTAGGAAAGATTCTGGAGGACTGTCACGACTCTGTCCTAAACTGCTGTCAAGCTGACTTCTACTTATGACAATCTAATGAATGAGAGACCTCTAATATTTAATAGCTGTCTTAAAAGGACTTATTAAATTTAGTTGATGAATCCACTGACTTTTAAACAACTGATCGGATGGATGAACTTAATTTAAAAAACCCAAATATGCCAGAACTAATTTTTTCTCTGTTACTTCAGTGGGTGAAACTCAAACCAATATAAGAACCAGAATTTCATCTAACCTTTGGAAGGATCTTCCAGGTGGTGCAACGTAACAGTGGAAAAGACCACAATAGTGTTTCCTTCGCTAAAAGTTTCTAGACAGAGGCTGATGGGATTTCTCTCTTGAAGGGTGTGCATAGTCAAATAGGAATTATTATCATCATCATCATCATCATCATCATCGGCATCTGTTTGGACTCTTTAAAAGGAAACCCTTTCCAATCCTCAGACCAGAGAAATCCCTTACATAAAGATCACCTGCCGGTCCTATAAGAGACAAGCTTTCCAGACCGCAAATAAAGAGCATCCCTTACAATAAGGGGCACTAACAGCAACAGAGAGCTTTCCTCCCTTATGGTTGTCCTAAGGAAATCCCCTTTTCGGAAAGTGTTATTTTCTTTGGTGGCGTGAGTAGGGGAATCACTTATGGGAGTCTATAGTAATGGGGTTTTCTCTCAATGCAAATAAGTAGCTTCATAAGTGGGGATGTCCTCAGGACCACAGCAAGGGCGAAAAGGGGAAATCCCTTCTACGTGTGGAAAGAACTAACTAAATTTATTAGTTGTATGTTAATTAATTATCTCTTCTTCCGCCAATGAGAGTTGGTGAATTAATCTGTTGGTTAAAGCACTCATTATCACAACCTGAAAAGGTCTAATTAAATTTAAGTGGTTTGAGGCACAATTGTAATGGATGGATTGGGGGCAGCTGCGGCTGGTGTCTCTGATGTTGCAGCACTGGCAGATTGAAAACTGTGTAGAAGAGAGGATTTCAGCAGGAGTTGCTTGTGACTCAACCAGATAAAAAGCAGTAGAAATCCCCTCTTCTGCACAACCGTTAAACATACAGGAGCCCTCTCCAATTTTGACTTTGGCAACCTTAGAAGGGCAGCTGTGAAGGAACTGGACGAGATCCTAAAGTGTAAAAATGTATCACTGAATACCAAAGTTAGGGTGGTACATACCATAGGATTTCCCATCTCTACATATGGTTATGGATGTTGGAAGATAGGAAGAAAATGCTGGAAGATAGGAAGAAAACCTACTCATTTGAAATGTGGTTTGGGAGGAGAGATCTATGGCTATCATAGATTACGAAAAAGACCAATAAATGGGTCCCAGAGCAAATCAGGCCAAAACTGTCCCTAGAAGCCTAGAAAACTAAACTGAGGTTGTTGTACATGAGAAGAAAGGAGTCACTAGAAAAGGGTAAGAGCCAAGAATTTTTAGCAGCCACTTGTATTATGTCTGTCAAATATGCTACCTTTGTATACCAATTGCCCAGCGATTGTCCATCAAAGGAAGGTGGTACAATCCCCTTCACAATGATGAATGCAGGGAAGGCTTTGGTGGTAGAAAATACCAGTCTCCAGAACAACCCAAAGAAGGCATTCGCAAGTGTAAGGCGTATTTTCCAACTGTCATCATTTGGAAGGACTGTCCTGGTTAATCCCCTATCATGACACTCTTTCATCTACTTGCAAAATGTCCCAGTTTCTCTCTCCTTCCCCCACGTTCCCCCTTTCTCCTCAGCACACTTCAGTCAATGGAGTAGTTTGCACTTAGGTTAACTCAGCAAGGGGGAGAGGAGATGAGGGGTAGACTTGTGCTTCCTAGTAAACTCATGCAAAGGGTATGATAAAGGAGACAAGAGAGTAAACTTGTGCTTCCCAGTAAACTCAGGCAAAAGCAAACTGCTGCAATTTCTCATTGTACATTCTTCCTTGTTAAAACTTTTGCCATTGAGGTTGCTTATGTCCCGATTTTGATCTGTGAAATGATGGAAGGTGTGGTAAAGTAAATGTATTTCTGCCTATAGCACAAACTGCATGCAAGCCTTTGCTGGGGCTAACCATTCGTATGTTTTATATTACGGAAGCTCCAAATGAGATGACCACTGAAGATGGCCCTTCCCGCCCACGCTGGGTAGATTTGCCCTGCCAAATGGCTGCCATCCATCCCTTGTTAACTTGCCATCTCCTCCCTCTGCTGATTCAGCGAATGTCAGCATGTAGCCTATAAACTTGAAACAAGAAGGGACCTGCCTTTTGGCACAGGAAACCTTTGGAAACACTGCGCTCCAGATCTGTTTTGGAATGGGCGGAGGTATTGCAATCCATGCCAAGCCTTAGGAATAGGAGAGTAACCATCTAAATAACAACGAGGGATGTTTTGTGCTGCTCTGCAAAGCTACAAAACCCCCAAAGTTGGGAACGTTTGCCAGGGCTTTAGTCTTAAGACACTGCACAATTACAGCACTATTATTCTACTTTCTACTTTCACTATTACTGCACAATTACTGCACAATTACAGCAGTATTATTCTGCTTTCTACTTCCACTACCAAGCCTGCATCCGTGGGGCTTGCAGTTATAAGAAGGTGCACTTAGAATTCTCAGCCAGATTGCACTGGTTTTCAGTGTTTTATTTATCCTTCATATATTTTGGACTTTTAGGCCCCAAATTTGGACTTCTACTCCCATTGGCTGAGTTGGCTGGAGTTGCTGGGATTTGAAGTCCAAAACATCTGGAGGCCCCAAAGCTGAGAACTACTACTCTAGTGTTACAGCCCCTGGAATTCTGCCCCACTGTGACACAACTATAGCAGTTTGGTGCCATGGAATCCAGGTGGGATCATCTCAGTATAACTGTGAAGTCTGTAAGGGCCCTTGATGGTGTGACAAGCCACACTTGCTGAAATTCTCTCTTCTACACAACCATGAGGGGTATAGAATCCTCCTCCAGTTTTTGCTCTGGCAACCCTAGGGACTATAGACCAGACGTGTTTGGGCCAGACATGCTCCATATTTCAGATTTTGGAATGCCTGTATTTGCATAAACATACATAATAAGATATCTTGGAGTGAAGACTCAAATCTAAATACCAAATTCATTTATATTTCATATACATACCTTATACACATAGCCTGAAGGTAATTTTATACAATATTTTAAGTAATTTTGTGCATGGAACAAAGATTGAATACACTGAATCATCAGAAAGCATGGTGTCACTATACCAACCGCACATGAAAAAAGTTTCAGTTTTGGGAGTATTTCGACTTTGTAATTCTGGATTAGAGCAGCTCAACCTGCAACAACAACAATAACAATGATTGCAGCCAGCACTACAAAGAACTTTACCCCTTTTCTTGTCTACTACGTTTTTGATTTTAAAAAATCCCCTTTCTAAATCAGCAATTTATTTTTGCGTGGGTGGGGGAATTCTTTCTTGTTGTCAACTGCATCGGGAAAGAAAGTTTTACACTCCCCTTCTATTTTTGAAATAATCCTGTTCATTACCATCTCATGTCAACTGATGCCATTTGCATTTAATCATCTTCCATGTTAGATGCACCTGCCGTTTGGCCATGATCTTGCACAAAAACCAGGTTCAGAAATGTCAGCAGTTACGGTTGCCAGAGAGAACCGACATAGGCTATTGCTTTTAGTGTTGGACTCAACTCTGGAGACCAGGGTTCATTTCCCAGCTTGGCCATGAAACCCACTGGTTTACCTTGGGCAAGTCACATGCTCTCAGCCTCAGAGGACTGCAAGGGCTAACTGCCTCTGAACAAATCTAAAACTGCATAATGGGTTCATCCTAGGGTTGCCATAAGTTGGAAATGACCTGTAGGCACACAATACACACACAGATAGGGTTGCCAGAATGAAAACTGGATATAGCACCTATACCTTTAATGGTCATATAGAAACTATTGTTTGTTAACTGGTTGCATGGCAAAGAACAACTTCCGAAATTCCCTCCTCTACATAGCAATTGAAGGTACATGATCTCCCTCTCCAGTTTTCACTCTGGCAACTCCATGCAGTACATTAGTGTTTTAGGCAGCAGTTCTATGGTTCCTGTGATGCCATAGATATAGTCTCTAGTCCTATATTGGAGAAAGAGAAGGAGAGAGGACCTCTGGTCTGCAGCCCAAACAGGGGGCTGGATATTTCTGTGCATGTTCTGGGATGCTTTAGGAAAAGGCATCAATTAAGAAAATCCAAAAGCTACTGATGTCCCTGACACGCCTTTGGTACCAGGAAGAACCACACCTCTCTTGCAGCTGGGATTATTCATTTCCTTGGAACAGGACTTGGAAAACAGAAGAAGAGAAATAATTTTACAGAAAGAAAGTAAACAAGGCTTTCCTTCAGACTGGCAAGTTGTGATGATTTGTCCCACACTGTTTCATGTTGCTTCTTGCTGCTTCATGCCACTTCCTTGTCCAGATCAAATGTTGACATGCACTATCTATCTATCTTTCTTTCTTTCTTTCTTTCTTTCTTTTTGGTGAGACAAGGAAAATTTAAGGGGATATGGCACCAAAAGTGGGGGTTAGTCAAGTGAGAGAGGAACAGACCTTTGTTGTCAGCAGAGAAGAGCTTTAGATCTTTTTATAGCTTTGCTTTTCTAACTTATGATGACCCTAAGGCAACCCTAGGGAGTCAGCATGGTGTAATGCTTTGAACGTTCAACTAGGACCCTGGAGAACAGGGTTCGAATCCTGGCTCGGCCATGGAAACCCACTGGGTGACCTTGGGCAAGTCATGCTCTCAGCCTCAGAGGATGGCAATGGCTAACCCCCTCTCAAGATACTTCCCAAGAAAACCCCATGGTAGGTTTGCCTTAGGGTCACTATCAGTCAGAAATGACTTGAAGGCACACAACTACGGCAACAAGTTCCCCAACATTCATATACAGTAAATGGCTGCTGTCGCATTACTATGTAGGAAGCCAGTGGAGTGACCGATACGCATTGGGACCAGTTCACAACAAGATGGATGCACATCAGCATTGTTGTGCATCGGTTTCATTGTGCATGACAAGACTAGCTGGGAGTGACGTTGTGCACTGGCAGAGCCCGGTGTACATCAGGACACTCTTATCAATGTCCCAATAAGCATCTTTGCAATTCACTAACAGCGTTTCTTAACTTCTCTGCTACGTAACTAAGTATATGTAAAGTTGTGTAACATACACTGTAATAGAGAATTCTGGTGAAGAAGAAAAAGAAGAAGCTGTTGTTGCTATTGTTTTTGGATGGAGGAAGGAAAGGGACTATGCCTAATGATAGAGCTGGTTCTATGGGTCAGCTGCTGACACATCCATTTAACCTGCAAGAGAATACAGTTGTTATTGATCCCCTAGACTGGTCATCTTGATTTCATTAAAAGAGTTATTCTAATCTAATTCTCTGAGAATGGAGAAAGCCCAGAGTCTTGTTGGAAAAATGCAATAACCATAACTTGATCCAGAGACCTTTTTTTTGTGGAAAACAGGAGCCAAAAATCCCATTCTTACTGAATTTCTGAACAACCTAATTCAAATGGATGAACTTGCAAGTGTCCCAAGAAGGAACAAGAAAATGGTCCAAGAGCCTATACAGGAAGCTATTGAGTAAGCATGGGACCTGTGCAAGAGTTGCTGAAGTGGTTAGGACATTATAATTTCAAGCAGGCAGCTGCGGGTTTTTGTATTTTGGTGAAACACAATTGATACATCAGTGCGCAGGCTAGGCACTCTGCTTCTCTCCCTTTCACAATCCCATTCTCTAGCCAGCAAAAGTGTGAGATTTGGCATGCGCTGAGGGTACACCCATTTCTCATACACTGATTCCACCACGTTGGTGCCAATTTTTTTCCCTTAACACAGAATGTGCTCTAAGCAAAGCAATGTCCTAATATGGCAGACAGTGTGGGCAACTAGAGCCCTTCCAGGTGTTTTTGACTGCATCTCTCATCACTCCTAGCCAGCAGATCCATGGCTTGATGGGAATTGCTGCCCAACAACTTCTGGGGGGGAGACAAAACCTCCCATTGGTGTAATTGGTGCAATTTAAGGCCCAGACTGTGAATAGTCTTTGGAAAACTGAGCAGAGCAGAAGTAGAAAATTGCTAAAATTATTTGTTACTTCTTTAAAGAATGAAATAAGTAATTAATTTTATCAGGGCATTTTATTAAAAGTGAAAATTATCAACCTTTGGATACTTTTTCTTTTCTTTTACAGTGTGTGTAACCACTCCAGAGAAGTGACCCATCCAGCTCACCTTGCCCTGAACAGGAGCATAGATGTGCTACTGATGTCAAGCACTGGTGCAGAGTGCAATAATACAGACAGTTGCGCTGGACCCGGGGAAACCTTCCTTCATTCCCTGTATGCAGCCACATATACCATCATTTTCATCCCAGGACTCCTGACAAACAGTGTGGCCCTGTGGATTTTATGCCGCTTCATCAGCAAGCAAAATAAAACCATCATCTTCATGGTGAACCTGGCCATGGCTGACTTTGTTCATGTTCTTTCGTTACCTCTACGGATATATTATTATGTCAATTACAAGTGGCCATTTGGGAGATTCCTTTGCCAGCTTTCTTTCTACTTGAAGTATCTCAATATGTATGCCAGCATCGGCTTCCTTACCTGCATCAGTGTGCAAAGATATCTCTTCTTGCTCTACCCGTTCAAGGCCAAAAACTGGAAACGGCGGTACGATGTGGCCACATGCGTTGTGTTATGGATTGTCATCGGAGCTGCTTGCCTGCCATTCCCATTGTTAAGAAGCTCTGAAAAACCAGAGAGTTGTTTCACTGACCTCAAGATCAAGAAGATCGGAGGAAAGGCCTACTCTATCATGGTGGTAATGGTGGCTGAGATCCTCGGGTTCTTTGTCCCACTTGTCATCATTGTCTATTGTACCTGGAAGACGAAAGCTTCACTCCAAGAATGCCAGATCCCTTTGGAAAACACTATGGAAAAGCGGAAGGCGTTACGGATGGTTTCCACGTGTGCGGTTGTGTTCTTTGTGTGCTTCACGCCATATCATATTGTCTTTTTCTTCTTCATGATGGTCAAAGAAGCTGTCATCCGAGACTGTGTCTTACGGCAAAATATCCTGTACCTTCACCCTTTTTGTTTAAGCCTTGCAAGCCTGAACTGTTGCTTGGATCCCATCCTCTATTTCTTCATGACATCAGAATTCCAGGGTCAGATATTGAGACATAGCAGCTTGGCCATCAGGAGTCGTCTCATGAGCAAAGAAAGTGCTTCCTCTGTGAAAGGATAAATTCAGCTGGATTGCCAACTGGACAGAGAATCATAAGAATACAGGAGGCAACATTATACTAAGTCTGGCCATCCATCCAGTGCAGACTATTGACTATCCTGATTGGTAACATTCAGTCCCTGGAGATGCCAGGGACTGAATGTGAGAACTGTTATGGGATGTACTTAAAAGAAGGACATTGAATATATTTGTTTCTTCTTCAATAGAAAATCACTGAAAGATTTAGGAACCTTCTTGCAGATGCTAGGGACTTGACCAGAAATCTACTGGAGGCAAATCCCCAGAGTACATTCCTTTCTGCCGCTGGAGTTTCATATACAAGACTCTCAGAGAATGTGTTCTGTAAGGTTTGTTGCTCTTCTTTGCTATCGAGTTGACTTCAACTGATGGCAACCCTACAAATGAGAGACCTCCCTGAGCCCTGGCCATCAACTGCCCTGAAAACTCAGTGCAACCATGGCTTCTTTGATTGAATCTATCCAGTTGTACTGGAGTCTCCCTTTTTCCCTACTGCCTTCCATTTTACTAAGCATTATTGTCTTTTCCAATGAGTCACGTTGTCTCATGATATGTCCAATAGCCTCAGTTTAGTCATCTAGGCTTCCAGTAGGATTGATTTGCTCCCTGGCAAATTCATTTGTCTTTTTGGCACTTCATGGTATCCATGGAACTTTCTTCCGGCACCAAATGGGTTGAATCTCTTCTTCCTGTCAGCTTTCTTTACTGTCCAGCTTTCATGCCCATACATAGAAATTTATTGGATGCCAAGCTGGTGTTGGGCTAGCATGAGTTCTACAAAGTGGTTGCCCAATGCCCATATTCATCTCAAGTCATGACCAAGTCAAAGGATATAATGGTGCCCCTTCCTACTCCATATCTAAAGCCTGGTCAACTCACAGAGGAGTCTGATGTCTGTATTGGATATGGAATGGCATCCTTATCCACAGCATCTGGAAATAGCATGCATTGGGTGCGTGTGTGAAGAGTGGGTTGCATGACATGCAGAACTCTGTCCCTCAGTACCTTGTTGCAGACCTTCACCTCCTATCATCTGCTGCCTGAAGCAGCTGCCTCACTCTACCTAATGACATGGCCGACTCTGTAGCCACCTTGCTAAAGCAATACTGTATACGCCAACCTTAGAGATATCCACTCAAAAATAAGTCCCATTGATTTCATTGGACATGTTCCCTGGATGTACGTATTAGACTGCAGCCTTAGGTTAGCCCCAACTGCATCCACTGAATTATTCCAGGCGAGTCGACACAAAAGGAAATCCCATTACTGGAATGGGTCTGTTCTAGTTCAAACTAGCAATCCAATTTCAACTTAGCCAGTTGATTGTCTGAATCTTCATTACGTCTTCCATGAACTCATAGATTTATCTCCATAAATGTATATTAGATCAACATAATAATAGTTTAGATGAATAAAATTATAATTTTGAAAGAAAAAAAACCACAAGGTTCCTGTTTTCAGTTCTTCCTAACAGTTTTTCAGATTAATACCATATATTTTATTTTAATCTGTAAATGAATTCAGGCAGCAATTGCCATGTACCCCATGCCCTATGCTGCATCTGAAATGAGTCATTCCCTCTTCACTGTGCTCCATGACCATCGATGACACATGAGACTTCCATACATGGCTAGGAGTGGTTAAGCTGTGAGCTGCGGTTTCCTTTCACCCCCACCATCTCCTCCATGAATTCAACACTCCCCACACATGCTTCTCCCTCAATATCTATTTTCTCCATCTCACACATTTATTTTTTTCAGTCTTTCAAAAAAATAATCTTATGCCAAAAGCAAGAGATTCTTTTAGGATCCAGAGCAATAATCACATCTTTGGGAAAGGTTTAAAGCAGAGGTCCCCTAACTTTGGTCCTCCAGGTGTTTTGAACTTCAACTCTCAGGATTCTTGGGTTTTGGCCATGGTCACTGAAGGATTTCTAGGAGCTGAAGTCCCAAACACCTGGAGGACTGGAATTTGGGATTCACTGGTTTAAAGCTTTATTGCCAATTTGCACAGAAAAGGATATATAGAAAAAGCAGTTGGACAAAAGTGTAAACTCACGTATAGACCAAGGAGCTTTTCCTGAATAAATAAGACTCTTTATTTAAACATAGTCACAGTGCAAAAGTGATACAATTTTGAGCCAGTGTGATGTAGTGGTTTGAGCTACAGTGGTTTGACTACAAACTTCGGAGATCAGGCTTCGATTCCCAGCTCAGCCTCGGAAACCCACTGGGCAAGTCATCTACTTTCAGCTCTAGAAATCTCTGCAATAGGTTTGCCTCAGGCTAACCATGTCAGAAATGATTTGAAGGCACACAACAACGATAACAAATAGCACTATAATTGTAATGTGTAGAGGGCAGAGGTCTTGCTATGAAAACGGTGCACCGTGGTGTAGTGGAAATGTTCAGTTGGTCACCAGAAATGTTATGGGAAGGAAGATCAGCAGAAAATCTCTGATATAAAGGTCACACACATATCCAGTTCTGTGTGCCATTGATGGGACTGCCAAAAAATATAGCACTGGGAGGATGGCTGTGAGTGAATGACTTTTATCCCACTCTGTCATCAGAAACTCCCAGGACAGAAAGAAAACCCTGCCCATTGCAACTGGAATAAAAACTTGAAGCCAGCCCCAGAAATTCATGAGAAAAATACCAGCACCAGAGGAATGTAGCCCCTAAAGTATAGCTAAAGCTTCCACATAACCCCGAGGCTTTTGGCAATCTGGATTCTCCCATTCTCTCATCTTTCCAATTTTAAGTTCATTTCATCCCAAACTTGCAGACTTTTGAAAAGTTTTCATGGAATTGTGCATATCTTTTTGTGTTCAATTGTCCTAATGCCTATTTGTGGACCACCATGATGTAGTGATTTAGCAGTTGGATTTGACTCTGGAGACCAGGGTTCAAATCCCAGCTTGGCTATGAAAACCCACAGGTGACTTTTGACAAGTCATACTCTCTCAGCTTCGGAGAAAGGCAATGGCAAACCCCAACAAATTTTGCAGAGAAAACCCTGTGACTGGTTCACCTTAAGGTTGCCATAATTCATACATGGCTTGAAGGCATACAGCAATAGCAACAATAGCTACTTGTTTCAAGAGATCTTCCTAACCAAATTCTTGTATAGGTTTCCCCCTAATTATATATAATATATATTCTATGCATGATTGATTAGACTTTCCATTGTTAAACTGGGAGAACTGAGGATTTCCAAGGGCAGTTGAGCTTCAGTGTGCATATCAGTTTCAATGTGCACATTAGATCTGTTCTCATCGATGAGAACGGATCTAATGTGCACATTGAAACCAATATGCATTTATTTTTCTCCATCCCTACTGCTGCTTAGCATGGCCCTAAATTTAATGGCAATCTTGTAAAACATGTTACATTTTTTTTTAGATCACATGAACTATAGAATTAGTAATTTGGGGGAAAGTGGGGCAGTGCTGCTCATTCTTCTATGAACATACCATACAAACAAACACATAGTCTTCTTTTTGTTCTTCCTTTTTTGACTCAAAAGAGATAAGAATATGTTTTACCCAGCCAGGCAGGTGCATCCTGTGAGTTATATTTAACTACTGGTTGTTGCCAGGAGATAGTCATCTTCTTGCCTACATGAAAAAAGAAAAAGGCCAAATGCATAACATAACCACAGAAGATTAAAATATATCCATATACCAATGTTGGCCATGAAGCAAAGTACAATAACATCCAGAATCCATGGAAGAATGATACGTGTATTGGACCAAACAGAATGTGTAAAGTATATGTTGCAAGCTTTTGAAGCTTCGCTGGGGAAAAGCCAATGGAGCTTCGAAAGCTTGTGACAGATGGAAACAACGTCTTTAAAAATATATATCCAATGTTCCAGAGATTTCATCGTATCAAAAGTGATATACAAAATTCTGTATTACAAAATAGTTGTTGCTGTGTGCCTTTAAGCCATTTCTCACTTACAGTGACCCTAAGGCAAAGATATTGCAGGGTTTCCTTAGCAAAATTCATTTGGGATTCTTTGGGACCTTTACCTTTCTCCGAGGCTGAGAGAGTGTCACTTGCCCAGGGTCCCCCAATGGGTTTCCACATCCAAGTGGGGATTCAAACTTTGGTCTCTAATCCAATACTTAAACCATTACAACACAATATAACTGAGATTTACTATAGCAAGAGACTAAAGATTTTTGGCCAGTCTATTCTTCCTGCAAGAGAGAGCAAGCCTGGTCCCAAATGGGGGAAAGAAAGGTGCAGGTGAGCCAAGCATCACAGTAGTGACAATGAAAGGAATAACAAGGGTGGCCAGATAGCATTGGAAGAGGCCACAGATAAAAAACAAGACCTCCAATAATAGCGATGCATGCTGGAAACAGAGACCTCTGTTCTGCCTGGAGGAGCAACAGCAGCAGTATCAGTACCTCCATCTTCACACATCCTCCAACATTTCACAGACGAATCTTGGGATATGCGTAGCTAATGAAAGTCAGTTTAATGTGGTCAAAAGCTGTGGCCAGGAGACAAGAAAGCAAAAGCTATTAATGGGGAAGAACCCACGAAACTACTATTTTCAGCAGAGAAACTCTGAAGTTCCCCCATATATGCTCAACGATAAGTTTCGAAAAGACTGAAAAGAGGAGAAGGAGGAAGGAGGCAACCAACACCACCATCGAAAAATGTGTCTCCTTTCCCTCTTGTTAATGGAGTGAAATACGTTTGCATGTTGACCTCGGTTTGCAGCAACTGAAGTAAGCTGAGGTTCAAGGGACAAAGAGGGAAGGAGAGAGAAGCCAGGACACTTTAATGACAGCTGGGAAAGTGGGACAGCAGAGGATTAAGTGGGCTGCCTCTGCCAAAGCAGGACAAGAGAGTTGGAGGGTATGAAGGAGCAGCTTTCTCAATTCTCTGCCAATTGTTCTGCCATCATGAAGAGTTCCCAAACATCTCCTGTCTGGCATGGATTGGCCACTGAGTGCCAACCTGGGTGCATGCAGATCAAAGAGTGACGCTGGGCAGGAGGCTGGGAGTGAGGAGGCTGCTTTTAGTGCTAGTGATGGAGTACTCTCCAAACTCTCCATCCATTTTTAGGAACCTTGAGGAAATGCAGGAATGTCGGGTGCAAAAAGAAATTTTACTGGGCCCTGAAGCTGTCCGGTGGACCACACACAAAAGAACAATCAGAGTGACAACAGCAATGACCTTGTTTCCGCACAAGAATGCAGGCAGAAATGAAACAAATCAAGGATATGAAGGTTTTTCACCAGAAAGGAAGTGAGTGCAAAGGGGGAGATAACCATTGATGTTGTAATGCAGACCGCCACACTTCTAAAATATTTCCACCCAGCAAAATGGAGGAACGCGTGTTTTTGCATTCAATACAGAATTGATGGCAAATAACTTTGTTTTTTCATCTTTCCCTTAAAGTGAGGGTGAAATGAGCACACTGTTATCAGTGCTCAGGGCTTCTGGGCATTGCCATACTAGATCATATGAGCCAGCTGCAAGGGGTTAGGATTCAGCACAGGTCTCTTCTGCCAACAGAAATGCCCTTCTGTCAGCAGATGTCTGAGTGAACTGCCAGCTGAGCAATCTGCCAGAAGACCTGCTTTGCTGGATAAGCATTCCTAGAAGAAGGGATGAAAAATAGTCAAGGACAAAGATATACCAGAGAGCCAGCATGGCATAATGGCATCAGCATCGGACTACAACTCCGAAGACCAGGGTTCGGTTTCCAGCTCAGCTGTGAAACCCATTGGATGACATTGGCAAAGTCACACTCTCTCAGCCTCAGGGAAAGGCAATGCCAAGCCCCCCTCTGAGCAAATCTTGCCAAGACAACCCCATGATAGGCTCACCTTAGGGTCACCATAAATCGGAAATGACTTGAAGATACACAACAGCAACAATAAATGATACATCCATACCTCTTTCAGCCCAGAGATGCAGCCACAATGTTGGCACAAAGTTAGGCCAAACCAAGGGTAGTTCTAAATAATTTACAACATCCCTAAATAAATGAAGAGTGGTTTAGATCCATGATGCTCTTGGAGGGGGGACTACAATCTCTACAGTATGGCTGTAAATATCTCCAACTATCTATTACTCCAAAGTAATATATATATATATATATATATATATATATATATATATATATAGTTAGTTAGTTAGTTTCTCTCGATCTTCCTTAATACCTTTACTGGGACATTTATATTTATTAGGATCAAGAACCAATCGCCCATTTAAATCAGATTTTGTAGGTCTACTTCAGATGTCTTTCTAGACAAATTATCATAGAATGTTGATTTCTTATTATTTGGGCCATAAATATCCCATATGTAGAGTCTTATAATTAAGAAACACTTCAGTCTAAAATCCTCTTGCCATGCAGACTGTGGTTTCTCCAGTTGCATTTCATTAAAAAGAGAGAAAAGGGGGAAAATAGCAAGACTCAAAGGATTGCTGAGTTAGAAACATCCCACGCGCTGAGATTTCAGGGCCAATACTTGGGACTTATTGATGGCCAATGTAGTAGTAATAATAATAATAATAATAATAATAATAATAATAATAACAGAAAACAGTGGCTACAAATGGAAAAAAATGTTCCTCTGGTTGGAAATTAAAAGAGAAATCTTGGCTAAAAGCTGAAGAGAGGGAATCCTTCCTGATGGAGGAGCCTGAGTAGGGAGTATTTAAGTGTCTTGCTTCTGGCAACAAAGCCAGTCTGAAGAGGTTATTGTGAGAAGAAAGGAGCCTAGCATTGCGGAGAGGTTGGATGGGAATGTTCAGGAATAAAGGCTGATGCTCTGAGAACTGAAATCTAAACATACTTTGTCCCGAATCCTGTATGGCTCAGCATAGTGTAATAGTTCGATGTGCAGAACAACGTCCCTGGCTTTGCTGTGTTAGGCCACCGCAGCCCCCCAGCAATGCAGATGGAGACCATGTTCAGAATGCAAAAGTAGTGTGCACTCCATTGACTCAACAGGGAGGAGAGAAGAGAAGGGAGTGGAAGAGAAGATGAAGAAGGGTCATGATAGCCCTGTTTAAATATTTGAAGGGGTGTCATATTGAGGATGGAGCAAACTTGTTTTCTGCTGCTCCAGAGAACAGGACCTGGAACAATGGATGCAAGCTACAGGAAAGGAGATCCCACCTCAACATTAGGAAGAACTTCCTGACAGTAGGAGCTGTTTGACAGTGGAACACACTCCCTTGGAGTGTAGTGGAGTCTCCTTCCTTGAAGGTTTTTAAACAGAGGCTGGGTGGCCATCTGTCAGGGATCCTCTGCTTGTGAGTCCCTGCACAGCATTGATGGTTAGACATGATGGTTTTTGTGATTTCCTCCAACTATATGATTCTAAGAAGTTTGCCCTTCCCAGTAGCCACAGGCAAAAGCAAACTGCTGCATGCTCTCAGCCTCAGGGGAAGGGAGACAGTTGGTAGGGTAGATATATTACCAATGTGGGAATGAGTGAGATGAAATACTTGTAACTTAAGACCACACCAAGGGCTTGTAACAGAGATTTGAACTTCCTGGAAACAGTTGGCCTCTATTTCGGTACACCAAGTCTCCAAGGAGCGAGAAACTGAGGATAGAAAATAGGACATGGTTGCAAAGAATGCGGAGAAAGCCAACATGCAAGCTGGACCTCTCATTGCAAACCTATCATTCTGAGGTCATCTGTTGATTTGTTTCTGCTCCAGAAAGCTGTGGTGAGTGTATTTCAAGTAGGGAAGGGAAACTAGAGACGGGATTTCCTTTCCGTACAGTCATTGCTCCCGTCTTTGGGCTTCAGGGGAAAAAAATCTTCAAGTCAGTGGGAAAGCTCAGGTTCCCAGAAGAGAGACGGAGACTGTGGAGAAGACTTTGCAGAAGAAAATGGACAACCCAGCCGAGCTTGAAAGAGGACTCCTTTGCTTTTCAACACTCTCATTTCTTCCCGAGGTGGTCGTGGCCATTTGAAAGGATGGAAACTCTCAAGAGGTAAGGCCAATTCATCTACGGCGTGTTTCCTTTGGCAAAGCTAAAGCTGCAATTCTCAGCTTGGAAAAAAAATAATCCCCCTGAAAGCAAAGGCCCGTCCTTCCAAATTCAAAGAATTTCAGATCTAGATGTAAGTCTGCCGCTTGAAACGTCTTTGCCGGCCAGGAAGGAGGTTGTATTGAATTTAGGAGAGTTGACTTATGAAGACAGATGTTCAGGATCAGCTGTAAGGGGTAACGTTAATAAACGGACTGCCGGCTTGTATGGAGAAAATGCTTTCAACCAAGGCAATATATTGGACCAAGTGGATTTGTCATTCCCCATGAAAAGGTATCCTTCCGGCATTGAATTTCACCTTTTAACCCAAGCTGTTTTTACTTTATATTTTAATAATCAGAAACATCCAATATTTTAACAGGTTTATTAATATAGGGGATGGGGAGACATGTGCTTATATATTTATCTTATGTATATATGTATCTTTCTAAAAATATATATTTGTGCTCAGTTTCTACTTGAAGGAAGAAAAGGTGGTGTGCATTTTGCTTATTTGTTTGGCAAATGGTATTTTACCAGTATTCTTACTTTTAGTTTTGGTTTGATGGTTTCCCACTACCAGCATTGCTATCAAGTTTGCTTTGCAAACCTGGCATCCTCCAGATGTATCAAACTGCAAGGCTGGGGATGATGGGAGCTGCAGATTCAACAAATCTGGAGGGTGCCAAGTTGGAAATGGGTGCAACCTGGGCAATTGTATGTACCCATTTGGGTGTAAAGTCCCCTAGATTAGACTGGCAGCTATCACCAAAGAAACTGGAGCCAGCTAATATAAGAATATGAACTGCCATACCCAACTAAGGCTGCATCTTCACTGAAGAAGTAATGCTATTTGACACCACTTTAACTGCCATGGCACCGTCTTACAGAATTCTGGGATTTGTATTATGTTGTGGCACAAGAGCTCTCTGACAGAGAAGGCACTAAATATTGCATAAAACTACAAATCCCAAAATCTCATGGCAGTTAAAGCGGTGTCAAATTGCACCATTTCTACAGTGCAAATGGAACCTAAGTACTTTAATCCACTGAATTTAAACTGTTGACCACATTACAAAGTTATAGCAATCCATTCCATTTTAACTGCTATGGCTCCATCTGATAGAATCCTTAGATCTGTAGTTTGCTATCGTTCGGGGACCAGACATGCTCATTCTGTTAGAAAATTCTAAATGCCTCTCAACAAACTACAAGTCCCAGGATTCCATAGGATGGAGCTATAACAGGAGTGCTGCCAAACTGCTGCCATTGTACAGTGTAGATACACAGAAAATGATCTTTTGAGACAGCCCTGGGCTCTTGTTATTGCAACCTACTCCTTCCCAAAATCCACAAATAATCCCTGGGATTTGGTGCACATGCCCATCTGTAGTTCTGGCTTTCCTTTTATTTGGTGGGGCTGATGGAGTGTGTGCGTTTGTGTCTGGAAAAAACGTATTGGAAGCCATGTCTTTGCATGCTGTTGTGAGGATGTCCAAGTTGCGCCTTTCTATGAAGAGGAATGTTTTTAACCACACCAAAAACCACAAGAATGAAAGCTGATGACCAGAAGCCACTGTAGAAAGGAGCGCAGCAAAGAAAGAAAGGCATCTTGTTATTTTCCAATGATTATCGTGGCCACATCTGTGTCTGTAACTCTGTAGGGCTGTTGACCGATCCGGAGTGTAGTGTGTGAGGAAGAAGAAGAAGAAGGTTAACCTTCTCCCCTTGCACTCCACTCCTGATAAAAATAGCAGCCCCAAGCAAATGTTTCTTGCTGCAACAGAGAAGCAAGAAAGATGTAGCAGAGCAACATCGGAGTGTGATCAAGACAGCAAACATTATAGCTGAGGAAGAACAGAATAAGCCAGGCAAGGCTGCAGCAGTTTGCTTTTGCCTGAGCCTACTGGGAAAGGCAGGATTCTGCCTTCTCTCCTCCCTTTTTGCTGAATTAACTGAGTACAAACTATTTTGGAGTCTGAACTCAGTTTGCAGCAAGCGAAGTGAGTAGAAGACAAAAGGAGAAAATGGGACAAGGAGAGAGAAATTGGGGCATTTTATATGCTGAGAAAATAGGGTGACAGAGGACAGTTGTCTGGTATGGAAAGTGTTATAGTTGACAAGGGGAATTTCTATCCTGCAGTAAATAGCAGCTTCAAAAGAGACTATTTTCCCCCCACTCACAACTGTAAAGGGGAAAAAATCTCTCCATATACCGTGAGATCTGGTTCTGCCTGAGTACCCTGCGGCTTCTTTTAAACACATATGTACACTCCATTGTTTCAAAGATGAAAACGAAGTGGCCATGCAACATCAGAGAATGATCATGGTGGTAAATGTTTTTAATGAGGAAGAACACACAAGCTGGGAAAGGTTGCAGAAGTTTGCTTTTGCCTGAGCCAACTGGGAAGAAGAAGAGTCCACCCCTCCTTTCTTCGCCATCCTTTTGAGTTAATTGAGTACCAACTACATTTGCAGTTGGAATTTGGTTTGCATCTACTGAAGTGAGCTGAAGGCAAGGGATAAAGTGGGAGGAGGAGAGAGAAACTAGAACCTTTTAAAAGAAGCTGAAAACAGGATAGCAAAGGATTAACTGAGATTGTCCTTGCTAAATTGGGATAGCTGGACGGTAAGCGCATATAACAAAGCAAACTGCAAGGGGTTGTAGGCAAGTTCCAGAAGTAGCTCAGAACAACTACACAGAGGGGCTGGTGTCACTCAGATTACTTCAACTGCTGCAAATTTCTGGATTTTTGGCCCTTTTTTGGATTATACATGTTGTTGTTTTTGTTGCTGTGTGCCTTCAAGCCATTTCTTATTTATGGTGACCCTAAGGCAAACCTATTTCAGAGTTTTCTGGGGATGAGATGTATGACTTACTCAGGGTCACCCAATGGTTTTCTATGGCTGACCTGGGAACTGAATCCTGGTCTACAGAGTTGTAGTCGAATGCTCAAACCACTACACTACATTGGCTCATCACACATTTGACACCAATTGTCTAATTGTAGCCTTATTGGCTCCTTTTTGAATTGCATTTATTTCTCCGTTTTAAAACTCAATTCTATTTGGTCCAGAAGATTCACAGTTGGAGTACAGAGTATCACTTTGAATCTAAACAAGCAAACCTAAGACAATATGGTGTTCCTTTTTAGGTCCCCTTTTCTAGGAGAGAGACTCCCCATCTTCACCAGTTCAAACCATGCATTCAACATGTTACTTTGAAGTTGACAGTCTTTCTGGATACTGTGTCTTCTGAAGGGGAAATTATGATACAATCCTGGAGTCATCAGACAGGAAGGGAAATTATTTAGGGCTGGTATTACATTTGGAGATGTATGAAAATGTCTGTTGCTGGTGACACACCCAAACCTTGACATTAACAGGATGTTAGAGCCCTGGTTAAAAATACTTACAACTTGAGTTCCTCTTGCTAAATTAGTCACTTATTCTCTTGCAATTTTTCCTCCAGTTTTCTGGTGTTTGCAGGGGGGGGGGGACCAGTATATTCACTGCTGGAAAACAGGAATGGGAAGATGCTGTTCCACTCATCTTCTGCTTTTGGGAGGCAACTTGTTGTCCATTGTGGACAAAGACACAAGTCTAGATAGGCCTTCGGTCAAGCCCACCATGGCTTTTCTTACAGGTGGCTCATGTGAATTTGTAAACATGTGCAAACTGAGTATATTTGGGGATGCCTTGAGCATCAAAATGTTTTGATCTGCTACTAAGCACTTGATGCTGTCCCTCATGCTATTTAACATATACCTGACAAACTTCTAGGAGGGGTTTGGTGTTACTAGCATGCCAATGACACCCAAAACTATTTCTCCTTTCCATGTAATTTCTAGGGTACTGTTTACACAGCCCTAAAAGCCTACCCCCTTTTCATTTTTATCTTGTTCTTTGGGGATGATGCACATCCCAACCCCTGGTTCTGGTTCCCTGGATTTTCCAGGAAGATCTGGAGCCCTCCATTCTCATGCTGAAGTGACTGTCTGCATGGACATCCCACCAAGCGCCTGTCACATCTGCTGCTGCAAGTCACATGTTCTGAGGTCAAAATGATGTACCCAGCCATGTGTTCAAGGCTGGGCACTCATTCTGACCTCAGATGTGGGTAAGCCATGGCGGTAGCAGACATATATATATATATATATATATATATATGGTGTGAGCCGCCTTGGGTCCCAACTTGGGAGAAAAGTGGGATAAAGATAAAATAAAATAAAACAATGTGATGTTTGTCTTTTTAACAGGGCTCTTCTACTCAACTTCGATTGCCTTTGGGAGCCCCGCCAATCTGATCAAGATGGGAGACAACAGTTCTGCCGAAAACTGTACCGATCCACCGATGGATTTCCAGGCCTCCTTGTATGCAGCTACATACACGATCATCTTCATTCCAGGCCTCCTGGGCAATGGCATAGCCCTTTGGGTCCTGTGCCGCTTCATCAATAAGAAAAGCAAAGCAGTCATTTTCATGATCAACTTGGCTGCAGCTGACCTGGCCCACGTCTTCTCTTTGCCCTTACGGATGTATTACTACATCAACCACAGTTGGCCTTTTGGGGGTTTCCTCTGCCAGTTATGCTTCTACCTAAAATACCTTAACATGTACGCAAGCATCTGCTTTCTCACCTGCATCAGCATCCAGAGGTACCTCTTCCTGCGCCATCCTTTCAAAGCCAAGAACTGGAAATGCAGGTACGATGTAGCCATAAGTGCTGCCATCTGGACAGTTGTGGGGGCTGCTTGCTTACCTCTCCCAATTCTGAGGAGCCCAAGCTTAACCAACAGTACCAAGACCTGCTTTGCGGATCTTGGGGTGAGACAGTTGAATATGCCAGCCTCCATCATGATGGTACTCGTAGCCGAACTCTCTGGATTTCTTCTCCCGCTTGTGATAATCATTTATTGCACATGGAAAATGAGACAGTCACTCCAGGAATCCCACGCCCCTTTGCAACATGCCAACGAGAAGCAGAAAGCTTGGCGCATGATCTTGGGGTGTGCTGCTGTGTTCTTCATATGTTTCACACCGTACCATGTGAACTTCCCGCTGTTTATGATGGTGAAACAAGAGGCCATTCAAGACTGCTCCGTCCGCCGTAGGACTTTGTACTTCCATTCCATTTCGCTCTGCCTTGCGAGCCTCAATTGCTGTCTGGATCCAATTATCTACTATTTCATGACATCAGAGTTTCAGGAACATTTATTCCGGAACTGCCGTGCCAACATCTGGAGCCGCCTCACCAGCCTTGACAGCAGCAGGTCCCCGGCGTCCTCAGCAGAGGAACAGAGAGAGGGGGGAAAGAGGAATAAAAGTGTTTTAATGACCTATTTTTGGACTCTTCGACCACATAGGTCTGAAAGGGATGGCATGGAATCTCCTCTTTCTTGCTAGCCAAGGGAGAATGCACACATATAGGTGTGTTTCATTTCCATTCCTGCCACTGGGCTACTCAGTGCTTGGTGGCCCTCTACTGACTTTGTGATCTAACAGCATTAAAAAGTTCTGAGCTTGAAGTGCTGCTGGGGAATCTGACTGTCAATCTCTGGTGGCTAAAAAGTTGTCACGTAACAATTGTGGGGTCTTATATCATACAAATAGAGTGTCCCTGTTGTGATTCACTGGGAAAGGAAAGAAACTGTATGGGTAGTTAGCAGTCTAGGGGCCATGAAGCCAAGGGATTTGCTGTTGTGTCTTTGTTGCTGTTTGCATTTCCATGTTTTGGCAACCCTATCATTGGTTTTTCTTGGCAAGATTTGTTCAGAGAGGGTTTGCCATTGCCTTCTTCTGAGGGATCTTGCAGCACCTTTACGACTAACACTGAATCATAAGCTTTCATAAACTTGGTCTACTTCCTCAGATGCATAGAGTTAACATATGTGGAACATCAGATTATGTTGTGTATGTCCCCAACAGGATTGTTTCTATTCAATCTTTTTTAAACTAACACAATTGCTGCGAGAACAGGGCTCACATGGTAATGTCCTCCGTGTTCTGGAAGGCTTTTGGCTGAAGAGTGGGATGTTAATACTCCAAATAAATAAATAAGCAAGTGAATTAATTTCCAGTTTATAGCATTTAACATAATTGAATTAATCTCCAAAGCCAATGTTCTGATCTCTGCTCCTGGGACACTTTCTCAAAGTTAAAGGACTGCACTGAAGCTTGGTTTGGATCCAACACTAACCAAAAAGCTTTACTATACAGAAAAGTGCTTCAACGCAGACAGACAGAGTGACAGACAGATATAAGCTGAAACAATAGTTCCCAGACATCTAGACTCCCCATTATTGTGTATATGTCTGTTCTGTTTGGGGATAATAGGATCATTGTAACTCATAATAATAACTTGCCTTATTATTATATGTTTTCCATTCAATAAGACATCCAAAATCTAATATTCTAGAAGCAGAAGTCTAATATTCTTAAGCTGGGGTAAACTGGTTTTGAAAAATTGGTATTTACTGGAAAAAAGAGAGCAGGAACATAGCTAAAATCTTTTGCATTTAAGTGAATGAAGAATTTGCAGGGCACAAGTAACTTGAGGCAAAAAATAACAGATCGGTAAGAAAATATGGCAAGCATGATTTGTGCTTTTTCTTAAATTCTGAAAAAAATTGCAAGTTTCTGTATTACTAAGCAGCAGAAAGAAAAAGGATTACAAATTTGTATTGGAAACATTAATTTTGAGGCCTACTATGATGTAGAGGTTTATGACTGCAGATCAGGGTTCAAATCCATGCTCAGCCATGTAAACCCACTGGGTGACCTTGGTCAAGTCACACTGTCTCAGCCTCAGAGGAAGGCAAAGACAAACCCCTTCTGAACAAAACTTGCCAAGAAAACCCCGTGATAGGTTGCCAAAAGTTGGAGATGACTTGAAGGCACACAACAAGAACAACAACAATATCCCAGAAATAGCCATTCTGGCAACTGTTTTCCAGGAGTTATAGTCTAAATGATGATGATGATGATGATGATGATGGTGATGATGATGATTCCAGGTTCTGTATTTAATACTATGGAAGCCACAAAAACACATATGTGATGGAGGGCATATGTTGGCATTGGTTAGTGGAAACAAAGGGATGTCTGGTAACACTTTGTAGTGACATCTGGTAACACACTGTAATTCTGCTCCTATCTACAAGACCAGTTCCAGAGAGTGATATTCGGGGTTCCTCTGTGGCTGTTAAGCTGTGGGGAGCCATAGGGTTCCTTCCTATTCCCCTTACTAATATAATGGTGTGAATGCCAACTGACAGCAACAAGCCTTCCATGATCTCAAGCAGCATTGTTGGTGTGCAGTCCCATGATCTCTACTCCAGTGTCCACTAAAATCAATGTAACATCAAGATGGTGTTGTCAGGATGCTCTTCTCTCCTAACAGGTTCTTTCTGCCCATTCATTTGTCTCATCCAACTTGCATTGGTGGCTTCCAGCATCTCAGGCATACATCCTTCTGAGCATCATTTGCTATCTGAAACTGAAGGGATGACTGTGATATCATTACATAGATTGGCAGATTCACCCAAGCCTTCCTGAAGCTTTCATACACACCCAGCCACCATGATCTCCACTTCATTTTCCACCCATAGATCCCTAGATATCCTTACCTGTTCATCAGAAATGGGTACCAGAAAGCTTGGGCACTGTACGTAATATCTGGGGAATCTGACTGGACCCAGCGCCATCTGCTTTGAGTTTCCTACTAGCCAGATGAAAACTGTGGATTGTGGCATCCAAGGAAATATTGGTAGGGAAGCTGACTTGTTTTGTGTTAGAGTGGGAGGTTCAGACAGATGGTTATTTCTTTTTCCTTGGGGAAGTCCCATGTTTGAAGCAGGGGTGATGAAAAAATCAATTTCATTTCCCCTTGTATTTGCATTATTTAAACCCTATGTTTTTTCTACTTCTTAATGTGGCAAAAATTTGCCTCCTTCCCCACTCCCCCCAAAAATTGTTGAATTCTTCTAAACAAACGGGAGCAAAATTCTGCACCAGCCAGACTCAATAGATACAGTTATGTTCCCAGAAAGGTTGCAAGCGCTTGCCGTCTCTCGGAAGGCGGAAAGATGCAAATTCTAATTCAGCATTAAGATGGTAGATTATGCAGGAATTGAAACCCAGGCTTTTGTGAGTGAAGCACACAAAGCCCTCATCCTGGGTGGATGTTGAATCTCAGTTTCGCTTTCTCCTTCATTTGAATTTTTTAAGTCTCATTTCCGATAAAAGGTGAACTGAATTAACATTCTCACCCTTGAGTCAAGCAAAGAAGAATAGCATGATAAATGCAACAGTTCCTGAGACTCCAAATCTGAGAAATGTGGTATAAAGTTCCATCAGGGAAACTGCCCCACATCTTGCCTCCAACTCACCCCACAAATCACAACTTTTAGTGGTCGCAACTGCTCACCAACAGCCATTTACTAGCCATTGGAGAGTGGATGGTGATGGTGGTGGAGAAGTGACTAGCCATATGGTCCATAGCTGGACTACAGCCATAGCTGGACCCCAGAGACAGGCATCCCCCAGAGCTTTCCGAGGGTCCTCCGGAGGTCCGACAGGATGGCATCACTGATATCCACCCAGCCATAGGAACAGAGATGGCTGCTTCTCCATTATGCTCCTGTTCTCTGCCAGTAAATGATTGTGTCAAGGAGGCTGTAGTCAATAAAATGTGTTGTTTTACACAGCAAGGCTGGCAGACAACTGTGATCTCTGCAATGACCAAAAGAACGACTTAAACATGTTAGTTGGACTAAGCCACCAAAAGGATTCCAGCCTGTGTCTTTAGCCATTTGAAAAGCCTGTGTTTTCAAATTCCCCGTCTGCAGTAATGGAATCTGTTAATAAAAGTGGAGTCAGCTAATGTTCAGTTAAGTCCATCTCTGCCGTCTGGTCTTTTCATTTGAAGAGAAACGGAATCAGGCTAACTGCCTAGACTGTAACAAGATCGTTTGAGAAGCAAACGCTCAGCTTTCTACTCTCTCTCTCCAGTCTCATGGGGTTTGCTGCACTTCTAAGGCATGCATAAAAGCATCACGTGGCATCTTGTACAAGATGCTTAAAAAACCCACCAACAATGCCAAACACACACACACTACACACACACAGAGTAAATATCATCAGATACACTTAACAGCAGCAGGTTAATACTGATCTATACGCATGGAACTTGATGGACCTTTGAGGTTATTGGCTTCTCCACATCACCAGCCATGTTCCTGGTCAAATGAGGGCAACAGCAGAAGAAATGGATGCAAAATATAGGTTGGATGGCAGATGCATCAGCTCTCCTGGTGCACAGGTAGCTGCCATCTGCAAAACCAGATGATTTCTTTCTTTATCTAGTTTAGCACTGTCAACTCTAGCTAGCCACAGTACACTTGCTACGATTTCATGTAGAGATTCTTCTCTGTGCTTTTTAAACTGGAGACACGGGTTACTGATCTTGACACTTTCTACAAACAATGCAGGTGCTCCATGGTGGATCTGTGATGATCAAGTAACATGGAGGAGGACCAGATCTTGGGAACATTGTGTTTGCATGTGTTCAGAATGTTAGTTGCTGCATGGAGGTACCTTGAGCCTGGCCTTGCTGAGCTTGGGAAAGTGATCTTTTTTTGAGTACAGGAATTGCCAGCCAGCGTGAAAGCTGTCATTCAAAAGGTGACTTTTCCAAGCTCTAAAAATCAGTTGAGTGGATATTTTTGATTTTCCAAATGTTCAGAAAAGGCTTTAGGGTAAAGCAAAGTCACCTATATCAGTGCTTCTTAAGCTATTTGGTGTAAGGGACTGGCAGGGTTTCTGTCTTGCCCAGCTTGCCAGAGACTAGGACCATGTAGATGTCCAAACAGTTTGTGACATCAACTATTTCTTTCTTGGAAAGTCACTGTGAACTGATAACCAGTAGCTCTTGGACTGCTATTGGTCCCCAGACCACCGTTTTGAGTATTACTGGCCTGCTTTCAAGGAGGCTTGAAAGCCTATGAAGCTGTAGCCTACATTTGCTATGCTGGGAGAAGATGACACAACATCTTCTTGCCCCCATACCTTTAATCAAGGGCTGAAATCTTACACATGCTTCTGTTTAAAAGGGCAAGTGCTCATTCTGTTCTTAAAAGTTGTTGTTTTGTTTTCTTTTTAGTGATTTTTCAGTTGACTAACACACCTTGCTTCAGAAACTAAAGCAGTGTAGAAGATTTTAGATTAGATCAAGGAAGTATGGGAGGGATCAAGAGAATTAATGCAGAAAGTCAGAGGCTGAAACAATAATACAAGAATCATAACCTCCAACTATCCTGATTTAATCCTCTGCCATTCCACTTTTTAAGCTGCTTTTATAATGTCCCAGTTGGTCTCTCCCCCTCCTTTACTCCTTTGTCATCTCTTTACTTCAGTTGCTACAAATTGAGTTCAAAATGCAAAAGTGGTTTCAATGAACTCAGGGCACATGTGCACTCATGAAAAACTGGCCTCACCTTGCATTTTTCTGATCTGCAGAGGCCCTGCCGCAACCCCATGAAGTCCATATACCCAAAGCAATGTGCCTTTGATTATTACTTTCCTAAGAAAACTCTATGAAATTCATGGGGTCCCCATATGTTAGCAGATGCTTGGAAGGGAAGCTTCCTTCTTCTACGGCTACTAACCACCAATGGATTAAAATGGACCATGTCTGTGGTTGAATTGCAATATGATCTGCGTACCAAGAAATCCAGATTCTGTGCCTAGAAAAGCTGACCTCGGTGAACTATGCACCATTTCCCTCTTATTTTATTTTGCTTTTTAAAGTTCTTTTGCTATGTTACCTCATTGAGATCGATCTTGATTATCACAAGGACAAGTAAAGAGTTGCCCCCGCTGACTTCAAATATGATGCCTCCTTTGAGACTTCTGAGATTTCAACAAGTGTTGCCCACAGACTGCCAAATATACATCTGCAAATTGCAAGGGATGGGAACTTGAGTTGGCTCATTGCTTGGTTAGTAATTCTTTTTTAAAATTAAAGCTGAGATTCTCAATGCTTTCAAGGAACAGCAGTGTGATTTCTTTCTTTCTCCAGATCATGGACCACATCTTGCCTTTTGAGATCTGTGAGCAATTTTCTTTTTGCCTTTTAGACATACAGAACCATTCATCTACCTTCAGTGCCTGCATCGGAGTCAGCAGCTACTTGAAGCCATCTTAGTTGGTTCCCAGTGCCTCCTTTCTCTGCTCTTCCTCCCCTTTTGTAGTTGCTGCCTACTCAGCTGACTTCTCCAAGTCTGCAAACAGTGAGACTACCATTAGTCAGAGTGGAAGCAGGTTGGAATAGATGACCCTTGATGTCCCTTCCTACTTTAAAGTGGTATCTGCATGGACCATTGAATCCCAGTAGCTGATCTTAGGCAAGCCACACCACTCTTGGCATTAGAGGAAGGCAATGGAAAACCTCCTCAGAAAAAATCTTGCCAAGAAAATCCTATGATAGGGTCACCATAGACCAAAGTTGACTTGAAGACACAGAATTACAGCAGGGATGTAAGCCAATGCAGATGGTACAAACCCAGGCTTCCAGTGTTTTAATGCCAGAAGGATGCTTTTGCAAACACTACTGGGAATCAACATTGCTTTCCAAGATGCCAAGACGTTGCGAGCTCCAAACTACTCCAGTCTCATGACTCTAATTAAAGTGCATTAAGTGATTGCAGCCAGACATAAACCACAAAGGATGAGAGGGAGAGGCATTATGTGACATGCTAACACAGCGCCTCAAATCTCTCTCTCCCTCATTCCTGATGTAATCTCAAAACAATGCAGTCTCTTGACCTCTTCTCTGGGACTTAAAAAATAATCTTATCTAAAAACAGAATGAACAAGTGGAGCCTACCACAAAATCAGTGCAGTATATCACTTCTCAGTATTTTGTCCTCTAGATCAGGATTTTCCCAAACTTGAACTCTCAAAAGCACTTGCCTTCATGGCCAACAGACAGCAATTCTGGAAGCTGAAGTTCAAAACATCTTGCAGACCAAAATTTGGGAACTGTTAATGTTCAATTGAAATCTACCCTCCTGTAACTTAAAACCATTAGACTTGGTCCTACCATCTGAAGCAGCAGAGAACAAGCCCATACCCTCCTCTTTGGGGTATTTAAAGAGTGCAACCATGTCACCCCTCAATCCAACAAAACATTAGGGAGATTTGTGATAGTAAGCGCTGTTCGACAATGGAGTTGACTGCCTTCAAAGCATGATCAAGTCTTTTTACTGGAGATCTTTAAACAGAGGTTGGATGTCCATCTCTTAGGCATGCTTTACTCTCTGTTCCTCCATGGCAGTGTTAGGACAGATGGCCCTTGGAGTTCCTTCCAACTTTATAACTTTCTGGGGAATTCAGATATAGTGGTACAGCCCATGGAGTTGGGGTTGCCCCTTCCGTTGCCAGTGTTGCCCACCCTTATGCCGCATGGATGCTGATGAGAGATATCTCATTGTGACAATGTCTACCTGCCAATACCAAGGTGCGTTACTGCAGAATATGCAATGGCTCCATTTGCTACTGCAAAACCAACGATGACTCAAGATGAGTCCGAATCCATTTTAGGAAGAAAAAATACCAGCCTATATATAGAAGCAATGACTTTTCTACCTCTGCCATGTGACAGGAGCTGAACCCTGGGAGTCTGGGGTGCATAGCATGCTTGACGTTGTCCTCTAGAAAAATGGCATCAATCACAAGGTGCTCACCTCCTACTGGAAAAAGTCAATGCAGCGCATGCTGATGGTAAGATGTTTGCAAAAGCCTCCCAGAAGCATGCTGACAGTTTTACCACAGAGGCTTCCTTAGCGTTCTTGAATACGCTTTGAAAGCCCTGAGTAGTTACAGTTTTGTTTTCTATATTAAGCTGGAGGCAAGAAACCGGTGGGCGCATGATATTTGTTGGTTGACTCGTATCGAGTGCTTGCAGAAATTCAGCCGAAGCCAAGACAGAAATGAGAAAAGGTAGGTTTTATTGCTCTTTTATTCTGCTAACTGGTTGTCTAGCCGACTGTTGTTTCTTGTAAGAGGTTTGACCATGAATCCATTCTAACTAGCATCGTAGTAGATTCCCTTTGTCAGCTAAGCTTCCGACGAAAGAATATCTTCCCAAAGGAAATGCTTATTGATTTTTTGTTTAAAGTTTTAATAATTGTGATTGGAAGAAATGGCGGGGGCAAATATCAATCTACCGCTGCAAAGAGAGATAAAAAATAAGCAATGATGAATTTCTTGTAATGTACATTACAACTAGCATAAAGGATTGTCCATCCTTTAGCCTTTCAAAAATTCTGCAGAGAGAGCAATACTGGAAAATGCAAAACCGGACTCATTTTGCAGGAAAGATTAGCAATGTAATATTATCAAACACTTCAAAAGGTCTGTTTTGATTCAATTTATAATATGGCAATTTTCAAACAGATTTTCTCCAAGTTTGGCAACCGACTGAAATCCACAGAACTAGAGAGCGATATTAACCAGTTTAACCAGTTTCCATTGAATTCTGTACCTTTGGTCTCGGCACGATGACTATATCAGAATCCAACTCAATGCATTTCTATGGCTTGATAAAGACACATGCCTTTAGAGAAGGCCACTTGGGAGAAAGCTGAATTACAATTCTTTTCATTGCTGGGTATAATCTTGCTTTTGTCTGCAAATGTAGCTTCACCTCTGAGCTCTGATCTTGTACTTAGATGATATTGTTATTTTGGTTTCCAATGAGCCTTGGTAGTGGAGCATAAACAGAAAAGGGAGGCACTGATATAGTTCTGTATATCTACATATAGATATATAGGTGCTGTATATAGTATTGGCGAGCCACACACAAATGTCCATTAATCCATCAACCAATGATCTTTTTCAGTCTGTTCAGTTTCCATACAGTGGATGCAGCTAAGAATCAAGCATTCCTCAAAGTGTTGCCTGTGTGTCAGCCATGGAGTTGCCAGGTGAAATAAAACTCAGGGTTCTTGTAGCTTAATAATAATAACAACAACAACAACAACAACAACAATATTAATACCTCGCCTCTCCAATGAGATCGAGACAGCTGTCACAGTTGTTTAGGAGCAAGCGTTTTAACAAGAGTTATCATGCAAGCAACACTACTGAAATTTCACCTTCTACACAACTATTAAAAGGACAAGTTGTTGTTGTTGTTGTGTGCCTTCAAGTCATTCCCAACTTACAGCAACCCTAAAGTGACCCTATCACAAGGTGTTTTTTGCAAGGTTTGTCCAGGGGGTTTGCCATTGCTTCCCTCTGAGGCTGAATGTGACATGCTAAGGTGGGTTTCCATGGTCAAGTTGGGATTCAAGCCTTGGTCTCCCACAGTCTTAGTCCATCACTCATACCACTACACCATGCTGGCTCTCAAAAAGGACAGGTGCCCTCTCCAGTTTTCAGTCTGGCACCCCTAGGCAGTCATCAGATAGAAAGTCTCCCTCCTTTGAGGCCTTTAAGCAGAGGCTGGATAGCCATCTGTCAGGGATGCTTTGACTGAGAGTTCCTGCATGGCAGGGGTTGGACTGGATGGCCCTTGCGGTCTCTTCCAACTCTATGATTCTATGATTCTAAGTCCTCTTGTCTTGTCACCTGTGTTGGCCACATCTTGCTTAATATTTGCAACTTATACCCCAGCTTTCTAACTGGAAAGGACAAAGCAGCACACACAGTTCTCCATCTCCTTCCCATCTCCCAGCGTTCTTGAAGTTGAAATGAAATAAATAAATATCTTTACAATATGCAACAATCCTGTGAAGCAGGTTCAGCCGGATGCAAGGAAGTCACCCAGGGAGCTTCACAGGTGAAGCAAAACTCCTTTGCTACCCAGAGGCCAGGAACAGGTCTAATGGTTTTAATTCACAGGAGGGCAGATTTCGGCTGGAGAAGTGCCTGCTGGGGATGCTCTAGCTCAGTGATTCTCAAAGTTATTACTAATCAGTCAATCAATCATTATTAATTGATTAGTCCATAGGCCACCTCAAAGTACTACAATACAAAATAGAAAAACAAGGTAAAACAAGTGATTCCCAGACTGTGATCTTCCAGATGTTTTGGACTTTGCCTCCTAGAATTCTTGACAATTGGCCAGGCTGTCTGGGGACTTCTGGGAGTTGAAGTTCAAGGCAACTGGAGGACCAAAGTTTGGGAATCACTGCACTGGAGAAGTTAGACTCAATGGCCTATGGGGCCCCTTCCAATTCTATGACTGTATGAACCTACTCACCTCAATGGAAGAAGAGACCTTCTTGAGATGTTGAAGGAGACCCAAATCTACCTTCAAGGCCACATTGGGAATTTCACCTTGGATTCCCTTCTCAGAGACTTATGTGTGTATGTGCCTTCAAGCCAACTGTTGACATATGGCAACCCTCTTAGGTGAGGAATCCTCGGAGGTGGTTTTCCCAGTAACTTCCTCTGAAATATAGCCTACAGTACTTGAGATTCATTGGCAGTCTCCCATCCAAGTATTAACCAGAGATGACCCTGCTTCCAAGTTCAGATGGGATCAGGTGTTTTTAGAGTATTTTCCACCTTTAAGAGGATAGCCATGAATTATTAAGCCCTTTTATTTAGTGATGCATGGATCAAGCAGCTGTACGTTCAAAATGCTGAGTGCATGTTCCAGTAAAGGAGATATAGGAGCCAGTGGCAAAAAAAGGATGCCTAAAGAGAACAAAGGGAATGGGTAGAAAGAGAGGAAGAAATTGTGTCTGGGAGGAAAGCTGTTTGCAGAAATACTTGTGATCCTTAATGTTAGAATGAACGAACTAAAAATCTCCCCCCTGCATGCTTTTCGCAGTCTATCGTTGGATTTTCCATTGGTCTATGTTGCCCACATTTATTTTTAACTGCAGAAAGTATTGTGTGACATTTCCAGGCCGCCTCATCTTGACTCAGTTTGGCACTGTCTTAGTCAGACTGTTCATGATGGGCAGGAAAGGTTCACAACTTCACACAAGTAAGCGACTTGGGGTGCATTGGCGTGGCCACGTCCTTCCAGTCCTGCTTGCACATTAATTTTGCATGAATAAAAGCAACGGCCAATATGTGGTGCAATGCTTAGCAATGCATACTATCTCAAATGCATAACTACAGCTAAATATAATTTCCAAGAGAAGATTTGGTCCAGGGTTTTCCCAGTCCTAAGGATAAATATCAAAACGATAAGGAACGGTGTTTCCCCTCATGGTTTTATTTCATACTACAACTCCCATCATGTCTCAGCATTGGCAATGCTGAACAGGAACGATCGGACTTGTAGGCCAAAAACCTCTGGAGGGGCAACTAACCCTAACTTGGATCCCTGCTGAGCCATGAAAACCCACTGGGTGACTATGGGCAAGTCACGCTCTCTCAGCCTCAGAGCAAAGCAATAGTGAACTCCCTCTGAAGAAACTTGCCAAGAACACCCCATGATAGGGTCACCGTTAAATCGGAAATGACTTGAAAGCACACAACACACACACAAACACAAAAACAAATACACACACTTTAGTACAAAAGAACTGTTCTCTCACTTCAGCTGCCTGGACTTTTTTTGCATATCTAGAAATGTTTCCAATTAGATGAAAAAGCAAAGGTACGGGATTTGGAACGGAGGAGCAAAGTACAGCTTACGTAAACAGAAACGCATCTTCCAGGCACCGTAACTAACCTTCAGGGAAGCTTTGCCAGCCATTCAATCAATCAGTCCTGTATAGAAGGGAGTTCAGCATTCTCGTCTTGCTTTATGGCACGATAGATTGAATCCTTAACAGCGCAAAAATGCTTTGTGGTCCAAAGCCATTAGTAACAAAGTGCATACGCTTAACATGGATTCGATTCCAGTGGATAAAGCACATTACCTAATGTTAAATCGTTTCGAAAAACAAAACAGCATGGTTGTTGTTAGTTGCCATCAAGACAGCTTCAACTCAGGGTTGATTCAGTCAATACACCTGTAGTGCAATTTCCCTCCCCCCCCCCGAAACTGTCCCCTTTCCCACGCATTAAACTGGTATCAAAGTGCTATAACTGTGTAATGTGAAAGAGACTTAGGGCATATCTACATCTGCAGTTTGATATCACTTTAACTGCAACAGAATCCTGGGATTTATTGCTTATGGTTTTCTTCCAGGACTCCACAGCTGAAGCATCCTTGAGAGGTGGCCATCCAAACTCTATTACAAACTCTATTTTGGTAGATGTTATTCGCTATCAAGTCATCTTCAATGTATGGTGAGCCTAAGAATGAGAGACAGCATGGTGTAGCGGTTTGAGCACTGGACTATGACTCTACAGATCAGGGTTTGATTCCAAGCAAGGCCATGGAAACCTCCTGGGTGACGTTGGGTAAGTCACACACTCTTAGCTTCATAAAACCCTATGATAGGTTCACCTCAGGCTCAACGTAAGTTGGAAATGATTTGAAGGCACACGGCAATAACAATAACCAAGAATGAATGGTCTCCAAGATCCCCAGATGTCAAGGTATTGCAAACACAGGGCAGACATGACTTGCTTGCTTGAATGAATCCATCAGTAATGCAACCCTCCCCCCATTTTTTTCCTGCTGTCTTCCCATTTACCAAACATTATAATATTTTTCCAAAGCAACTTTTGTGTATTATTGTCAATAAAGTTACATTGGACCTTATCACACTAGAGGAATCCTGCTAAGAAACGGGATTTAAAGTAGATTTAAAATAAGGGGGGGAAACCCACAAATGTAGGAGGTTGATGACACGACGCTTCTGCAAACCTGAAATAAAGCGAATGCAAAGGGGACCATAATGACACCTTTTTACTTTTGGGAAGTTCTGAAAGTAAAAAGGTGTCATTTTTGTCCCCTTTACATTCACTTTATTTTCACGTTATTTCAGATTTGCAGAAACACTGTGTGATAAATCTTCTGCATTTGCCATTTTTTCCTACTTTAAATCTACTTTAAATCCCATTTCTGAGCTACTGTGATAAGGGCCATTGCGATAGTGGGGATGATGATGATGGATAGGGTTGCCAGATTTAAAACAGGAGAAGGTCCCCATTATTCATAGTTGTGTAGTAGCAAGTGTTGCCTATTACCTGGTTGTGACCAAAACTACACCTTCTTTTTCTACAACTGTAGAGGAGTCTTCCCAGCTCAGGATAAGAATGCTAAAATTCTCAGTATGAGAACAATGGCTACCTTTTGCATTGTGTATAAATGAGCTGTCAAGTAATGGACATTTGTGTGTGTGTTTTCAGCTACAGATGTACAACCATCGTTTGTTACAGAGGATCAACAGTGAGATGTTTATTGAGTGTGGCCCTCGGATTGCATTTGAAGATCTTCCCATGGTTGTAGTTGCTTCCGAAGGCATTTGCTTCGACCCGCTGCTTTTTCATCATGCACCAGTTTCGTGGATCTGGGTCCAAAGACACCGTCTTCCTCCATTTATCACAGAAAGGGCATGACCATAAGAGGGTGCATGGATTATCGTATGTGACAATGATTTTTTCCAAAATCGAATGGGCAACATGTTAAATAAGCTTCTGGATAAAAGTTCGAATTCAAGAAGGTGATAAAAGAAGGGGAAAGAAGCCTTATATGTCATCTCTGATTATTTACAGAAACAAACTCCAAGGTTCCTTAAAAATAAAAGATTTGTATTCTCAAAAAGGCACAAAGATATTGTGACAAGCAGCATTTATGTAAGATCTGGTTTCATAAAAGCCCAAGAGGATGCCAAGAAAGCAGATGGGTTTCATGTTTGCTGCTTCTCGAATTGTCATATAGCCTTCTTATTTCCGTGCTCCAAGAGCCCAGACCAGCTGAATGGCGACCTTTAGCTGATCATCTTACACCGTCTTTGCGCTTCATGAGAAACACAATGGCAACTGGCGGTTCAGACTGCAATGGTGAGAATGATTTTTCAAAGCGCTTCTACGCGATCATGTACACCATCATCCTGGTTCCAGGACTGATCTGGAACATTTTAGCTCTCTGGGTGTTTTATGGCTATATGAGAGAAACGAAACGAGCGGTGATTTTTATGATGAACCTTGCTGTTGCAGACTTGGCGCAGGTTTTGTCTTTGCCGCTCAGGATTTTCTATTACCTGTCCGAAAGCTGGTACTTGGGAAGAGAGATCTGCATGCTTTGCTTCTATTTGAAATACGTCAACATGTATGCAAGCATCTTCTTCTTAGTCTGCATCAGTGTGAGGCGGTTTTTATTCCTCATGTACCCCTTTAAGTTCAGCGACTGCAAACGCGTCTATGATGTGTACATCTGTATGGCTGGGTGGATTGTCGTCTGCGTTGGCTGCTTGCCTTTCCCCCTTCTACGGCTTTCCCCTAATGAGACCCAAGCTAACAATAAGTGTTTTGTGGACCTTCCAGTTAAAGCCGTAGATGGTACCATCTCCATTGCCATGATGACCATTGGTGAACTGGTTGGGTTTGTGACACCTTTGCTGATCATCCTCTACTGTTCCTGGAAGACGATCTTATCTCTCCGAGAAAATAATTCAGTCTCCCAAGACCTTGGAGAGAAACAGAAAGCTCTCAAGATGATCCTGACTTGCGCCGTGGTCTTTCTGATTTGCTTCGCTCCTTACCACATCAGCTTCCCTTTGGATTACTTGGTGAAAGCCAACAAGATAAAAGACTGTTATGCCCGGAAAGTGATTTTGATATTCCATGCGGTGGCCTTATGTCTTGCCAGTTTAAACTCATGCGTGGACCCGGTCATTTACTACTTTACTACTGATGAGTTCCGAAGACGGCTCTCCAGGCAAGATTTACAGGACAGTATCCAGCTCCACAACACGCGCTATGGAAATAGGAATGACCCGAAACATGGGACTGCCATTGAGGGGGTGGTGGAAAATCCAAATTATACTCCCTGAAATGGCTTCACTGGACTACAGAGACTCAGAATCTTATTGTTGTGGCATGGGCAAGGTTCTCATGTCCTTGATAATCTATAGCATACTTGATTTTTCAGGATGGCACCAGTAGCTTTTGGCAAGCATTCTGTTAGTGACATAAGTTTCCCTTATGGAGCCCTGGTGGCGCGGTGGTTAAATGCCAGTGCTGTAGCCACAAGGTTGTGAGTTCGATCCCAGGCAGGGCTCCAAGGTCCACTCATCCTTCCATCCTTTCATAGGTCAGTAAAATGAGTCCCCAGCTTGTTGGGGTCAATTGGCTTACATGTTGTAAACAGCTTAGGGAGTGCTAGTTCACCGATAAGCAGTATAGAGATGTACTTGCTCTTCCTATCATGAATGTGCTCATCCTTATTTGGGGTCGGTATTCCCATTTTCTCTCTACAGTACTCAAAACCGCCCCCCAGTTTACTGTAAAGGTCCTGAAACCACACTGGACAGCCATTTCATACTTCGCAGCAAGCAGGCAGGACTGGAGAAGCGTCTGGCCATGTCTGTGTAGCCAGATGCAAAATGATGACATCCCAGGGTCCTTCCAGCTTCTCATTGCTGTTGTATTCAGTAAACATCTGCTATGGGACATACCCAGACGCTTCTCCATTCCTACCTATTTACAAAGAAGCACCAAAGGGCCATGTTGCCGGGGGTGTCTTCAGAAGCTTTCGGTAAGTTGCAGGGAAGGTGTATGACTCAGCATAGCATATGTCTGTATGCACATATTTATGCTACGCTGAGGGTTGCAGCCATGGAGTCTTGGACTGCAGCCATGGAGTGCTGATGTTTCCACTGATGCTACTGATTTTAAGTAATATTCCAAATTATGTTGGCAATGTTCTTTGTAATCTGAGATGGTAACATCAGCCTAAATAATAGGTGGGCAGCGACTGGAGAATAGGGGCCACATTAGCCCCATTGGAGGGAGAGCCAGGATGGTGTATTGGGTTGAAGAAGAGGGTTCGAATCCCCAACCAGTCATGGAAACTCCCTGGGTGAACTTGGGCAAGTTACACTCTCTCAGCCTCAGAGGAGCTACAGAGCTGGGTAGATGCGTACCTGGCAGATACATTAGCCTTCAGAGAAACAGACCTTGTCGACACCTGTTTATAATAAGTATACTGTTAGAAGAAAAAAGTCCTACCCAAAAATGGTGACATGTCAGCGGAAGCAAAGTAGTAAAGTAGGATGATCCTCCATTTTGCTTTTCTTTATTGGAACTGTGAAGGGACCCATTTTGCTTTTCTTGAACTTTTCAATTTGTTTTTGTACATGTCAACCTGACTATGAACTGTTAATTTAATATGTCGGAAGGAGGTAATTTATTAAAAATCTATTTTTTGGTACATAATAAACCTGGTCTAGTGTGGCGCTTGTCAAAGTCACTTGGAAACTCACCTCATTTCAACGCACTCATGCAAAGCAAACATGTGCCCCCCCCATTCCATGTTCAAAAACTATGGGCATAGTTGCACTGGCAGAACATCATGCTCTGCTAGCACAGCTTTGCCTGTGGTTTGGAGCACAAGGGTACAGGTGTTTTCTCTCTCCTTGGGTGCTTCTTTTCCATCCTCCATCATAGATTGGGTGCAGGGATGCTTCCAAGAGTCATTCATGTTTTCTTTGTGCATGTGAGGATATGAAAAGAAGGACCCATCACTGCTGAGAGATGAGAAGAAGCTGCTTCTACAGTCCTGTGGGTACAAGGGCATCTGGGCAGCTCCTATGTGCACCCTGTGACCAGTCAATAGGTGAGGGAGCATGAAGCCGCATGGCAGCATAGGGGCATGGTGTGGCCATGGTTTTCCTCTGTGAAATGTTGGAGGGCATGTTGTAGACATATTTTATTCATTGTCTTTAGCTACTTGGAGTTGCTTTGCACCGGGTCTCTGCACCATCACCACCAACATATATGCACATGTATATACACATGTAGACATAAAAGAACATCTATGCTAGGAACAAAAACCCTGCTTCTACCCACACACACAGTGCAACAGACTTTTCTTGCTTTGTTCTGCCAGTGCCTTCGCTCTCTTCTGCCTCCGCCATAACGGCAGAGTGGAAACCACAGCACAGGCAAAGGAGGGATCACAACGCTCTGATACGGCAAGCAGAACTCAGACGTGGTAATGCTGCCAGCAGATGAAGGAAGGAAACTGGGTGAGATGGGGCACACAGAATTGATTCAGATAAGAGATAGATGGCAAGTGTCATGAAAGGAGGCAGGAGGGCTTGCTGAAGTCCCAGTCAGTCTGCTTCCGCAGTTGCTGTTTTGGTTAACATTACTGTTGCCCCTCTATTTTCATGGACCTCCATTAAAGTTAATAGTGTACGCGCTTGTAACACATGCACACAGGGGCATGCGGCCATTCAAAGCAATGGAGCTTGAACATACGTGAATTTCCAAATTCACGGGGGAGTCCGGAACGGATCCCCCGCAAATTCAGAGGGAGGACTGTATCGATATTTGGAAAGAGAGAAAGGTGGGTTTAAATCTTTTCCTACAGCCCCATCCCTAGGCCCTTGAAAGATCCCATCTGAGATACCTAGGCTATGTACAGAGCTTGGGAAAGTTACTTTCTGGGACAACTAATCTCCCACTTGCCATGCTGACTAGGATATCTGGGATTTGGTACTTTTTCACACAACACAATGATAGCACTAGTCAGCCCTCCACATTTGCGGCTTTGTCTTGCATGGATTTGATTCATGTTATCTCTAGGAATCTCTAGATTCTCCAGTGCTACTCTGACAGAAATTGACCATAGAGTCCCACTGAAAGACCTATAGAAAACTCTTCTCTGGACATTTGTAGGTCCTCCAGCACAATTCCATGCCCACCTTCCACCTGATGTTGACCATAAAGTTGTGCTGGACCTAGAAATGCCTAGTGACATTAACAAAAATAGTGTTCTATTTGCAGGGTCCTGCG
Organism: Sceloporus undulatus; assembly: GCF_019175285.1. Lineage (NCBI taxonomy): Eukaryota > Metazoa > Chordata > Lepidosauria > Squamata > Phrynosomatidae > Sceloporus > Sceloporus undulatus. The sequence continues at coordinate 46,394,240 of NC_056528.1, read as the reverse complement.
CCAACCCCAATGAATGGGGGGGGGGGGGGAGCGCTCTTGGGCAGGAGGCTTTATAGAGTCACAAGCAAGAAGTGTATATTCCACTTTAGGAGAAGCAGTGTGGTGTAGTGCTTTGAGCATTGGGCTATGACTCTGGAAACCAGGGTTCAAATCCCTGCTCTTATCTTGGGTGAGTCACATTCTCTCAGCCTCAAAGCCAAGGCAAAGCTCCTTGGAATAAATCTTACCCTGTTATAGAGTAGCCTTAGGGTCACTGTACATTAGAAATGATTTGAAGGCACACAACAAGAACTTTCATGGCAACATCTTAGGGAATCTTGTGGTTTCTAGTTTGTGAGACCTAGACCTAAAAATTTCTCTTCCTAAACAGCCAATCCCAGGATTCCATAGCAGTTAAAATGGAATATAGTGCTATCATTGCTTAACGTGAAAGGACCCTTGTAGTCCAAAAAAGTAGCATCTGTACTCAGGCTGAGAAGCAGGACTTCTCAGATGTGGGTGGCCCTCTGCAAGCCTTTTCTCTTGTTCTGAATCATTCTGGTTTTGCTATCAGGTTTTTCTAACACAATGCTACCTTTTTTTCCCCTCGGTCTAAAGGAGAGTATTACAGCCTTTGCCCCAAAGGCCTTGGAAGATCTTTGTTTTTTGCTTTATCGCATGCAAATGATTTCCTTTGAGATGAACTGGGTTAACCACATGGAAAATGCCATGGAGAAATGGTTTGGGTTGGAGTTTTCTCTGCTTAATTGAAGATCATTTACTTGTTGGAATCTGTCTTGAGTGTTAACTGTGGCTTGTTCCCAGAGGTGTGTATGTGTCTGGGTAAGAGCATAAAGCAATTGAAGAGCACTGTTGTCAGCTAAGACCTAGATACCAAAGTACACTGTAAAACTAAAATAGATGAAATTAAAAGATTGAGAATAGGTATTTGCAGAAATGGAGAGCCGGTGTGATGTAGTGGTTTGTGTATCAGACTAGGAGCCTGGGAGATCAGGGTTCAAATTCCCTCTCAGCCATAGGAACCCATCTGGGGCAGGTCTCAAACTAAGGCAATAGTTAAACTCCCCTGAACAAATCCTACCAAGTACAGTACAGTGGTACCTCGGGATACGAAATACCCAGGTTACGAAATTTTCGGGATACGAAAAAATCCCATAGGGAATTATTGTTTCGGGTTACGAATGTTTTTTCGGGTTACGAAAAAACTTTTGGTGCTTTTTTTCGGCTTTTTCGCACAAAACGCGGCTTTTCCCCATTAGCGCCTATGGCAATTCGGCTTACGAAGGCTTTTCGGGTTACGAAAGCGGCCGCGTTACGAATTAATTTCGTAACCCGAGGCACCACTGTAATAGGTTTGCCCTTAGGGTCACCATAAGCCAGAAAGTAATTTGTACTAATAAATCATCAGATATTTGAGCTTCTACCTGTCTCAATAATGTCAGCTGGACATAAGTAATAAGTAAGAACCTGTTTCAGGAATTTAAAGTACAGGACTAAATCCTATACTTTCTGTAAGTGCCATGGATGCGGTTTATCACTCCCCTTCCAACAGGAAGACGGCAAACGTGAAAATAGCCAATGATTTACTCCTAACAGTACCTGTTTTCAATCTTTGCGATGGGCCTTATCACACACGCTTATCATATCTACCCTTACCACATCTTTTGAAACAGCGCATATGGCTTGAGAAAAGAAAATGTTTGTGCCGAGAGGATGTGAAACAGTGCTCTGCTCTTAGGCACTCAGGAAATGTGCTGAACATGAATCTGTAAAAGCTAGAGCTATTTACTGTAAAGACTTAGATGGGGAATATGTTCTGGTTTATTTTTTACAGTTAGACACTCCCCGCGTTCACACTGTTACTACAATTATGACTGTGTGTGTGGCTTCAAGTCGCCTGTCAACTTATGGTGACCCCACAAATTCCATAGGGTTTGCTTAGGCAAGGAATACTCAGAGGTGGCTTTTACTTCTGAACTGTAGCCTACAGCATCTGGTTTTCATTGGTGGTATCCCATCCAAGTATTAACCAGGGCTGGCTCAGCTTAGCTTCCAAGATCAGACAGGATGTGGGGCTCCGAATATTGGACCCAAAGCGGTTCATTTAAAAAAAAAGCTAGCTAAAATAATCTCTAACACTTAAAATAATGATGCTTAATGATAACATTGATGCCGGTGCTGATGGACTGGATGAAGACAAATTGAAGCTTAATCCAGACAAGACCAGGGGTTCCAGGTCAGGTAAAAGACAGATTTGGAAATTCGGGTTCAGTCTGTACATATTAGATGAGGTTACACTCCCCCTGAAAACACAGGTTTGCAGTTTGGGGGGTACTCCTGGACTCTGATTTTTGTCTGGATGCTCTGGTTTCAGGAGATCCAATTATTCGGACAAGATTTTGGATTGTAACCGATGTGGTTGTTTTTTGTTTTGTTTTAAGGATAGTGTGTATGTGTATATATATATATATATATATATATATATATATATATATATACACACACACAGTGGGCCCTTGTTATCCACTGGGGCTTGGTTCCAAGAACTCCCGTGAATAACAAAAACCATGTATGCTTAAGTCCCATTAAATACAATGCCATAGCAAAATGCTGTCCCTTGTATAAAATGGAAAACCTATGAGGACTCCTTGCCTAAGAAAACCCTAAGAAATTCATGAGGTTGCCCTAAGTTGGCAGGTGACTTGAAGGCACACACACACCTAAAATCCTCAGCCAGAGAGCTGTGGTACCTCTCCAAACTACAAACCCCCAGGATTCAGTTCAATGCAGCCATGGCAATTGAAATGGAATCAAAGTGCTCTAATTCTGCAATCTGGAAGAGACTTGCAGTATTACACCTATGCATGTCACTAGCTGGATGCCAGCCATCGTGTATAAGCATAGTTGTGATGACAGAAACACAAAGGATGCTGTCTTCGGTTGAGAAAGGTGTATGAAATCTACATTTATGGTGTGAATCTCAGGGATATGGAAACAAATTCTCTATTACAACATCCATAAAGATTGATGGGAAAATTTCACTGGCACCCCATAGAAGATTCCCAGAAATCCTCCTGGCCTTTCAAACATGAAGATGCCCTCACTTTTGTTGACATCAAGCACAAACATGCTTCACTCCTGAAGAACACAAGTATGTTATTTCTTCTTGTTTTCCAACTTTGCCATCTAGCGGACAGACAAGGCACAGAGAGGTGCATACAGATAGGTCCCACAACTGTACTGATCCACTTCGTAATTTGAGGCTTCAACATCACTGTAATTGCATCTGAGGAAGTGGATTGCTATCCACAAAAGTTCCTGCTAAAATATCAGTATTAAAGTTGCTACGTTTCTTCCCTTCCTCTTTCCCCATTCATTTTGACAAAGATGTGCTCTTTCAGTGCCAGCCATCTCATTCTGTGGATATTTACCTACAGATGCCAGCCTTCTGCCAGGCTACAAAGGTTTGAATACAAGCACAGCTCAGTTCACAAACCCTCTCACAAAGAAGCTCCTTTTAACAAAATATTTGTATAACTACCCAATCCCTATTTTATTCTCAATCCTTTTGTAGCTATGTGTGTTAAAAGCATTAGGAGAATGGTGACGGACTGGTGAAACACAGATTTTCAGTATCTCATTGCTAAAGCATATCTCCTGCTTCTGCAGTCATCCCAGCCTTACCTTGTTTAATTTCACTTACGTATGAAGGGAGGCTGGAAAGTTCTGGGTCGGACCCACTTCCCAAAACCTGAGTGTGTTTGTCATTGCAGCTTGAAAGACCATTCTTTTGTATTGTAAATTACCAATCTACAAGATCATAGCTCTAATTTCTATTTTTCCCCTGCCGGATCATGGATAGAATCACATCGATGAAAAGTGTGGAATGTTCTCAAGTGTTGGACTCTGGGCTGGCCTATAGTTTCTGTTCCTGAAGAAGAAATCTCCAAAGTAAAATATGATGCAGACACTGAGTGAAAGGTGTCAGTCATACCCAACTGTGAAAAGGTGTGCCAACTTTCAGCCTGAAGATTTTGAGACCAAAGATGAAGCAAGCTTGCAAGGCTTCAACAGCATCAACTCCTGAAATTCCCTGTTAAGATGGCTATGTATTTGTATGGAAGGATGAACAGAAATGAAGGAAGCAGATTGAAGGCATTTCTACCTAACACCACTCAAAACCATCATGAAAATTTTGCTACCAAATTTAAGCAAATCCCGTGTATGTGTTTAATTGTTTTGGATGTATACAGTGCACATAATTCTATATTTTGTTGTTAAACAGAAGCAGAAAGTATACTAGATGCCTAGCTATTGAAAATCCCACCGACTAGGAATTGCCTGTAACTTGGGAACATGTGCTCTAAACACAAATACAGAACACTCTTATGAAACTGGTTCCTGCAACAAATACTAAGTGAACTGCGAGAGCATAGTAAGTCTTGATTCCATTTTCAGTACAAGACTGCCATGCTACAATAATTACCAGTAAACACGCTCTCTTTACAATCAGTTGTTGCGATCTGTTCACATGGTTTCCCATTGTTTTAACCCAGTACATTGCTTAATGATTCGAGACGGTTTAAATGACTCTTAGTGATATTATCGGCACACTTTTCCAGAGATCTTTTGATATATGCTGGGATAAATATTGTAATAAATGAACGGGGTTATTTTTTAAAAAACAGATGTCACCACCATAGTCTTAGAGAAACATTTATTAGAGGGTTGCAGGATTGTGTGAAATATAAAGTCCCTTATAAAACACTGAAATTAGCAACTCACCAGCAATCGCTTTACCGTCTTGTTCCACAGTCGTATGCGCTCAGCCAATACTTTTTGATTGCTTACTAGTGCTACTTTGCTGATAAGAAGTTCTGCTCTAAAGGTTTCGTAAGATAGGCCAGGAGGGAATTTACAGCTACAGAAACATTGACGGTTGGCCAAATCAAGTTGTAATTACATAAGCTCATCATAATTAAGATGCTGAAACTAATTCAGCGTCAAAATACTAACATAAAAGCTTAAGTAGGAACTGTGCTTGGATATACAACTAAATATCACAAAAACAAAAAGAGAGAAAAGTAAGTAGCAAGGTCAGCCGAGGGAAGGTTCCAAATATACATACAAGTTCAATACAGTAATTGCACAAAATGGGGGGGGGGGGGGGGGGAAGCAGTATTAGCTGCTTATGATTACCAAGGTTAAAGTTTACATGCTACACACATAAAGTTCAAATAAACCTTAGAAGTCATGATGAGTGTTGCTTTCTATAGGAGAACCAAGTGCAGAACAATTTTACAAATCTAAGCAAAAATGTGCAAACCAGAGTTTAGTCACTTTTGTCTTAATGTGAGGAGTCAAGGTGGCGATAACACTACTATGCAGGATCTGGGTTCTTGTACTTCTCCTTGTTTAAAAAAAGGTCTGAAACAGACATTCAGGTGAGTAATAGGTATCGGTTTAAGTGCTAGTTTCCATTCACACTAAGAATCTGGAAAATGTAGCAGCACCAGGGAACCTAGGGTGAATTTGGAGTTTGCCCTTTGTTTTTTAATCTAAGCAATTCACAAAAAAGCATAAGGCTTTTGATTATCACTGCACATTTTTAATTCTGAAGTTTTAAGATGTAAAGCTTGGACTTCTTAATGAAGATGCGTGATTGTCACTTTCCACCCTGTACTTTTCATTGCAGGCAGATCTTGGTTTCAACAACAAACATGTTCTCAAAGTGCCGGATTGAATGGCACTTCTCAGCTGAACGTTTTTGGAGGCCTGGATAGAGATAAAGAACAGAACAGGAATTGACTGAGTGGAGCGCCGCAAATGAGAACTTAAGCTGGATTCGTCTCCCCCTGAAAGACTGTATATGACACTGAATTTAGCCACAATATTAACCTGGAATTTCTTCTTCCATTAAAGATTCATTTCTGTAAGAGGTCATAGGGGTCATTAACACAGATGTCTCCATAATCCAAACAAATTCTAATTCAAAACCCTGTGGTGGAATCCAATGACTTTAGGAAAGATTATGTGTTTGTGCAGATATATCATTTTTCAAGGTAATATTATTCATGCAAGTACTTACTATAATACCAAGAGAAGTGTTACTCCTGATAAGGAATTTTTCATGGTTGCCTCTATTTGCAAGATAGAATTGCCTTAATTTACTTCTTCACAAATCCTTCCTGCTGCCTTCTAACTCTTTCCAGAACGAGTTTCTTTCAGGAAAAACAGCAGGGTCATATAAAACTACAAATCCCAGGATTCCACAGGATGGAGCTACAGCACTTAAAGTGGCACAAACTTGATTTATTTCTACAGTGTAGCTGCACCTTAGGCATGTTTTGTTTAGAGGTGTTTTCCCTTTGCTGCCCTCTGCATCAGAAAGACTATTGGAGCTTCACTGGAGGTCAGTGATATCTTAGAAGGTTCCTCTAGAGCAGCGGTTCCAAACCTGTGCTCCAAGGAGCCCTTAGGGACTGTGCACTTCCCAGGTTGGGAACCCCTACTCTACAGACTGAAGGGTTTCCTCTCACAAAAGGGATTTGTTTATTTGACTGATTTTGAGAGGGCTCCAGAATTAAACTGATGCTACGTTGACAGCAACAAACCTAGTGCTTCTCTCCCAAACAAAGGAGATACTTGTATCCATCCATGAGAAGAATGTTCCCCTCCATACAACATGCACCACAGAGGCCATAGGCACCGAGGGACCAACAACACAAGAAATAGTAATCAGAAAAGCAAAACACACACACACAAAAAGCAAAAGAGACCCTTAACAAAACAGAAAGGGAAAGATTCTGGACAGAAACAATGCTCCGACCAAGCAAAAGTCCTATGCATGTTATTGCTGTGGCAACTGAAGCAAAACTAAGTACTAGTCGTCATTGTCGTCCCCCGGCCGCCTTGTGTTTTGTGTAGTATGGAGGAATGGTGTATCACCCACCAAAACTCTTAAGATCTAGAAAGTTCTAAAGTAGAGCACTGTATACATGATATAGACAGACCACAAATAAAAAGGCATTTAATAAAGGATCCCAATGTCCTGGGATGACCCCAAACTCTCTAGATCACAACTTCAGAACCAGATTTCTATTTTCTCTAGATACATAATATTTAGCCTTCAGTAAACCATCAGAGCCGATGTGGTACTGTGGCTTGTGTGTTGGATACAAGGTTGCCGTAAGACAGAAATAGCTTGAAGGCAAACAACAATAAACCATAAGCATGATTCAATCCCATTTCACAGCTTTCTTCTGTGTGAATATGCAGCTGAAGAGAAGTGTGATGATGCTAAACATCTGCCTTCTAGGCAAATATGATAACTGCCCCCCTTTTTTCCCCAAAAGCTAAATTCTGAACCAAATAATCCAAGCCATCTTCCTGCTGTCAAGAAGGTTTCAGCTGAACTATTTGGTAGTGCAATTCAACTGTTGCAGTATTTACAACCTTGAATATTCATTCGCCTTTTGCTTGCCTCAAAACTCTTGTTATGCTTGACCACCAGCAAAAATTTTCATTCTGACTTTCACTGGAGTTTAATCTGATGAAATGGCCTCAAATTACCCCCTATTTTCTGAAATACAAGTTTTGAAGAGAAGCCCACTCCATTATGAAACAATAAAAATAAAAAAGCTAGTTAAACTGCTAAATGCAAAATTCTTTCAACAGCTTAATGGAGGCCCTTTCTTTCCACTTGTTTAAGACAAAAATGAAGTTGAAACTCACCATTTGTCTTATCTCTGCGCTGAAGTCTGAAAGTTTCCTTCCCTACACAGAGTTGGTAAATGAAAATGCCCAGATCAGAAACATTGTCGATCTTTTCTGTCACAACCATTTCTTCACGAACAAGGTAAGTCTGAGGCAAATATGAACCGGTCTGTAAGGGGGAAAAGTAACATAAATGTTATTATTATGAGCCATTTGTAATTCTTTCAACTTGTACAGAGTGTCAAATTTGAAAAGCAGGGTCAGGAAGCAAAGTCTTATGAAAAGATGACACAAAGGCTTATGAGCAACCTGCTCACATAGCTTTTCTCCATGCAGATATGTGTGTGCACATGACTGCATGAAGATATCTGGTTGGGCTGACAAACCTAAGTTTTTTGGGGAGAGTGACAAGATCAGAAACAAAGGATGAGTTAGCCATACTGAACAACATCCAGACTGCCACGCTTGAAAGCTACTACAATGTGTTCTTGCCATTTCATATTACTAGGCCTTATTTTGGAAGAAACAACTAACTATTCAAACCATTTGCAGTTAAGGTTGTTGGGACACAAGAAATGCACAACTAATACCAATAAAGTGTGTTTTAAGTACACACATATAGGTATCTGTTCCAGGATGCAACTGCCCAGTTCCCAATTCAGTCACTCACTGGCTACAGATAAGCTATTCAGACAGTGCCTGGTGTAAACAAGATTATAAGAGTCACAACGGGAGCTTTCTGGGGACACAGTTAATCCGGTCTCCCTGGTTGTTGTTAACAGGTCACTGGGACTGGATTTAGAAGCTCAGACAGTTTAATGAAGGCAGTTAACATTCAACATTCAACATAACCAAAACCTAATGAGGAGGAGGAGGCCACTTTTGTCATCTTAAAACAGTTTCTAAATGTGCTTACTCAGAAGGAAGTCCAGTTTCAGACACCCTCAGCCGACATGTCAAAAACCACAAAGCTGATTATTTACTTCTCTTTGCAGTAGTAAACTGGCAAAATATTTAATCTGTTATGGGGCCTGGTTGTTTAAGTTACTAATTTAAATCAGTTTTAGTCTATTGAAAAGCAGTTTAAGATGCATCAAGACATGCAGTCTTTAGCTGGGATGAGCTACATGCCAGATCTGGAATCTGCCTCATTATTGTTACATACAATTCTTGGTATGATTCTTTTTCTTACTTTTATTATAAACTAGACTTAATTTTATCATAAACAAGACATATTCTTCATATTCAAAAATAACAAGCTCAGTTTTTAGGAAGCCATGTTTTTATTGGGCAGACCTATATTTATAGACTTGCACCCACAATTTATCTTGGAAAATCCTATCTGAACTTTTACTATATACTATAAAATCCAGCACACAGAAAGAAAGTCTTATTTTATAATCCTTAATGAGGCCAGCTTCAGGTAGCTACCTTTATAATAAATAAAGTAAGAATATTAGTGCAACTGACCAGTAACTCTGAAGTTTCTAGAAACATTAGCCAGCTTGTACTCACCACTAATGGGACAAGACTGTATTGCTACAGGGATATTATGTCGTCAAAGAAAAGACTATCTCTTCCCAAGCTAAACCGAGATAAATCAATACACACCGCTAGTTTTGCAAAAAGATCCATCAGATTCCGTGGGGGCATAACAATGGATGTATTCAGAGGGATCACGTAGCAGTTGCCAAGCTGCAGATCAAGGTAGGCTGTAAGGAGCTGTAAAGAGACAAGAAGAAACTCTCAGTAATTTGGTTGAACTAATTTATAACTACGGTTTTTTAAATTCCCTCTAAAGTGCATTGATTTTTAATGTATCTGCCTGATGAAATTTTGTAAGCAACTGGAAGTGAAACAATATTTGAAATGTTGGGTTGTAGCCAGACGTTCCTTTCCTTTAATAGGAAGCCTTCTCCTCCAACAGCATTCCTTCTGTTGTAAATGACTAGTCAGCACAGCTTATCTGTAATAATAATATTTAAGGACTTTATTTCTCAAGGGCTGTGTGCTTCCTATGTCCAGCTATCAGAGCAATTTCATGGTTTGTCGCCTTTTATTTCGGTATCTGCGGATTGGTACACCCAGGAAACAATCAGTGAAGTTGTGGCTAAAATATTATACTTTATTGGAAAAACTGGTTTGTTCTTGTTGCACACCTTCAAGTTGTTTCTGACTTATGGCAGCTCTAAGGCATTTTCGTGGCACTTTTTTTTTCAGATGGAGTTTGCCATTGTTTGCATATAAAGATTTATTTGTAGTAACCGCTTTCAGAAGGCAACTTTTCCTCCCCCATACTAAGTGAAACAAACTAGAAATGGGCAACATTTTGCTATCTGTAGGGAAGGAGAAAGACCCCCCCTCTCTCTTTTGCACTACCTTTTATGAAAATCCATTAAAATAGCAAGTTATCAAAAAGAAGAACACCAGACATGTCACAACTCACCCTGTCAAAGTCATGAACGATAGCTGCAGGATCACTGTCTGAGAATTTTGGAACAGGAACATCAATGATGGCGATGTTATCAGCCTCGCGGATGTCGGCCTCTTCGGCAATGGGCAGGAAGTATGGCTCTCCCGCGTGATCCGGATTGTCCTCTCCCACGTAACACATCTGCCCACGGAACACTTTGTGCTAAAAATAAAAATAAGCAGCTATGAAACATCTTTGGGGATAGATTAACAGGCACGCAGGCGCAACTAACTCACAATTAGCTATGACACCAAAGGATTGTTCATCCATTTACTGCTGAAGTGGGAGGAAAATCTGAAATACTAGAAGTGGCTACAGTGTGTGTGTAAAAGCAGGGAGACACCGCACATTCTCTCTGCAGATAAACCCCACACAAGGTTTAAGCTTTTCCCTTTCATATCTTCAATCATGGAATCCTCCCCAAAGGACACAAAGTAGATTCCTTTAACAAGGCAAAGAGACTGTCACAACTGGAATGTATTTTAGGAATATTATCACTTTTGCAGTGTTGCCTGAATTAAATTAGTAATGTTATGCACACAAGAGCTAATTAAATTCTGGCAAGCAGTGATGATTATTTGTAATATTTCAATTAATTTCTTGGCCCAACACTTTGTTGATTAAACTTTGTCAAGAACATGAAAACTATTACATATCTCAAATCTGCTTATGTATGTGCTGGTGATGAGAATTACACTTGCAAAGTAGTCCAGTGATGGAAAGTGTCTGAAACCATGTTTCAGATTGCTCCTAATGAAAAAATAATTTTGCTTCAATTTGGCTTCATCTAAAACTAGCTATTTAAAATTTGTCTAACTCATGATCCAGCCTTTTCATATGTATGCATATATTATATGTGGCTTTTTAATGTCCTGATGAGTGAAAAGTATTAATAGAAAGCTTTTTTCCCCAGGAACCTATGATTTGATCCCTAACATGACCCTAACATGACCATGGCCAACAAATCATTCCAGGACACCTAAGCAGCAGGTTGGCCTGCTGTCACTGCAAGCAGCAAAGACATCACAAAGAAACATAGGCCTGATACAGACAGGCCAAAATAAAGCTGCTTTGAGTCACTTTGGAGGTATGCTGTTTAAATGATACATGTGTCCTAAGAGTCCAGAAGCTGCACCAAACCCATGATCCAGTCCTAAGGACTGGAGTGCAGCTTTGGTGCAGCTTCCAGACTCTTAGGATGCATGTATCATTCAAACACCAAACCTCCAAAGTGATCTGAAGCAGCTTTATTTTGGCCTATCTGTATAGGGCCATACTCTACCAATCTGGTCATGGAAAGAGGCTGGGAAGGATGCTGCTGGCTGGTCAACTGAGATCCTTCAAAGACCTATCACTCCGGAGACATAGCTCATGTGTGGTCTCTGGACTCTGAGAACCATGAAGAAGAAACTATGTAGATGCCTGCCACTACTGGAGCTGATCATGGGCAAAAGGAGGGATGCAGTGTACTTGCAACCATGGCAAGCAAACACACAAGAGACAAGAAAGAGTTCTCTCTTCTCCAGAAACAAACCCTATGCAGGAAACCTGGACGCATTTGCTTCTAAGTGTCATAGTTCTTCAATGCTTTTGGATGCAGCTTGATATTTATGCCCACATCCCAACTCAATTATATGCTATGCTTCCAACATGTGGACTATTTCACTATGAAATGTTTGCATTTCCTTTGCCAACTTTATTCCAGCAAAAATGAAAAGTAAAGAAGGACAGTCTTTCCATTACCCTTGGCATAAAGTACTTGTAGATGCATGCTCCACCAACCACCACTCCTGCTAAGATGAATGCAAGACCCAAGAGAGTCAGAAGACACCTTCCAGATGAATTTTCATGGCCATGTGTCGCAACTTCTGGATCCTGGGATGGGGGGAGAGGAGAAAGAAAGAGAAAAAGAGAATGTGCTTAACTTCTTTGTCTTAAAACAAGAGAAACAAGATTTTCTTAAATTACTCCTAACCTTGAACTAGGAGGATAACATCACTCCTCAAGGTAAAAGACTAAGTACCAGACAAAGCTCTTGAGACATGTTTTGACATAAGGATATCACAGTAGTAATTTTTAACACAAACAAAAGGTTCTTCACAGTACTTCAAATGCCTTTAAAACACTACAGCTGAACAAGCAGCCCTCACTAACTTTCAGAACTATGCCACAGTTGTCTTCTCTCCAAGCCACTAAAAACATTTCTGGTATTTTAAACATCCTTTAACATAATAAAATATATGAATCATGTACTTTTCAAAGTCATCGTCTTCAGCAGCACATATTATAAGTGACAGGGAACAACGCAATATATTGTGTACCATTTTCTTAAGAGACTCCACAAACCTACCAGCCGTTCCAAGGCTGTTTATTGTAACTGCTCTCCTCCAGAGTTTCTATTAGCAAAATTCAGTTTCTCCTCCACATCATGCAAGGACTGAACCCTACCATCACCATAGGCCAGACTGTTATACTTCACAAAGGAAAGGGATGCTGGCATTTACTGTTTTAATTCACTGTGCTGCTTTCATATTCTAATCTTCCTTCTAACATTTTTCAAAGCGGATTGCACAGACCACTGAAAGTTCATAAGATATGTAGTGTATACTCAGGTTCAAATGAGATGCTTGTTTTTGGACTGCAATTCTACACAGACACCTAGAAAGACCCACTAAGCAACATTTCTGTTGGATTCACTGTTTCTGGTTAATCCAGAAGGCCTTGGAACAGGATCGATTTAAATGAAGCTGATTTAGCAACACAAAACTGGTCCCAAATCACTTGCTTTCTCCTTAATAAGTGTATATTAATGTGAATGAACAATTAGAACATATTGAATTACACTTAGGTCCAAAACACACTGCAGAAATAATCCAGTTTGTGACCGCTTTAACTGCCCTGGTTAACATTAGGGAATTCTGGGAACTGTAGTTTTGAGACATTTAGCTTTCTCTGAGAGCTCTGGTGCCACCATGAACTACAATTCGCAGGATTCCTTAGCACTGAGCCAAGGCAGTTAAAGCGGTCTCAAACTGGAGTATTTCTGCAGTGTGATTTGGACCTTAAACTGAAGTCCTTGAACTTCTTGTGGTTGTGTACTAAGTAGATTTTCCAACCCTTGGTTCTCAGCGTAATGTCCACAATATAGCATGGAACATATTTACTATACCACCAAGAGACTCCTCACTCTCTTTTTTTCCTATAACCAAAAGCCATTTAGCTTAGTATCATCCATAATCTAAAATGTTCAACAGAACATAAACTGTTCAGTTTGACGTAGTAGGTACAACCTTTGCTGTAACACTTGTGTTATTGCTAGGAATCTTAAAATTATGTTACTGAACATAGGCAAGTTAAATTATTTTAATGCTTTTTCATCCACATCAATTTGAGCCCCAGAAGTACCATAAAACTAACCCAACAAGCAAGTGAAGTGACAAATCTCCATTCTCTAGTGAACAGTGAAGTGAGAAATCCCTGTCTATCCACACACAAGTTTGGAAGAGGAACGTTATCACGGGTCGGAGAAAAGGAAGCGTCAGCACCAGAGTCAGAATAAATTCAGTTATGTAAAAATAATCTGGTGCTTTCCAGAACCCAAAATACTCTGCTGAAGCAGCTACGAGTGTCAGCAAATACTAGTTTTTGGCCTCTAAAAGAAAGCTCTATCACAAAACAGCAAAAGGGCTGACAACCAAAGTACATGTATGCAGATAATTATCTAGCAGCCTAGATTGATGCACCGTGAAATCCTGGTGTTTCCTTAATATAACTGTGATTCTTCAATTTCTCCATCAAGTGCCTCTGCATGGACATGTAAAAGCTCAAAAATTTCATTTGGTAGCTTACCCAAGCACCCCGACATCTGATGCATGTAGGAATCCAAGACGCCTTTTACAGCTTTCAATATGCCACTTAGCTGAAAGCAAGCAACTGGAAAAAATCAAGAGCAGGCATCAAGCTGTCAGGCTGCAACCTGCCCCAGCCTCCAAACCTAGGAAGTATGCAGCTACGGATGAGGTAGCTGTGTAAGCAAAAAAGGAGGCCTCTCGCACATTTCGGAAGAATTCCCAGCAATACTGGTTACTTGCTTCTCAGCATTTGAGGCAAAGGCTTATGCACTCTTATGGTGAATAATCAGGACACTTAGACATCATGTATATCAAAAGCTGTGTATAGCTCATTTAAACTGAAGTCTGCTTTAACTACATGTACATTAAAAAAAACCCTTCTCATTTGCTAGTCGAAAGAACATGATAAGATTACAACCCAAGTTTGATGTACTCCAAGGTGTAAACTAAAATGTTTACTTCTATCTACTTTTAGCCTCCTTCTCCTGCAAGGACCTCAAAAAATGGGACTTTCCCCACAAGCTAGAGTAAGGAAGCCAGACACCATAAGCATTCTTATACAGTATATCTATCTCTTAGTAAGCTTTTAAATCCTCTATTCCTAGAAGAATCAGGAAACAGCAAAGGCAACCCCTGTTCTTGTGCAATGTAAGGTTGTTCAAAATGTTAACTACACAGGCATACCTCAGTAAACAAAGCCTTTGATGAAGAAAATCCTTTTTACAATGTCTGTTTTACACTGTTCAGCCATGTCTTTCCTCCTTCTCCTCTGTCTAGTTAGTTTTTTTTAAAACAGCATCAGTTTTGGGAGGATAGTGAGAGAGAACTGGAAAAACACAGGTTGTAGCAGTATGCCTACAGCAAATAAAGCTATGCAGTCTGAGCTGTCCAAGAATGGGATTTTGCTCTAGCTCAGTGCTCCCCACACTGTGCCATTTAAGAGATTTGGGACTTCAGCTCCCAGAATCCTCAACAATGTCAGCCAATTGTCTGGGATTCTGGGAGCTGAAGTCCAAAATCCCTTAAAGAGCACAGTTTGGGGGCCACTGCTCCAGCTAATCCTACTGTAGCAACATATGTCTGCCTACAACAGGCAAGGTAGACAGGAGCTACCTCCAGAATCCCATATTGAATATATGCAAACAGTAGAACAGGAAAAAATGGGGAAAACAGACAGGCCTGCCTAGCCAGCTATCCCTAACCTGGTTTAAAAACAAACAAACATAGTTCTGTAAGTTTGGCCACCAAAATGTAAATCATAAGGATAGCAAAGGCTGCATGCAAAAGGTCTCTAGAAGGCTCCAAAAGTTTTTGTTTACTTATGAAAGTTTTATGTGTTTCATATCACACAAGCATATTGTTACTTTTGTACAAAACATGTTCGAGTGCTCTTCTTGTTTTTGTGGTGAAGAAACATATCCCTATTCTTTACACATTGTCACCTTTCCATGTCAGATACCAAATTTACTCTGTTAACTGACGCATACCTGAATCTCCAAATACTACTTTTACTAGACCACAAATTATGCAAACATTAGCACTGTGCAATTCATAATTCCTTTTTACAATTCAGCAAAATTCGCATTATAATGGCCTGGTCTGAACATGGCAGTAAGTACGTGTTCTCCGGCTTATGACTCTGCCATGTTAGAAGATTTAAAAGCCTGCATTCAGGTTAAAATATTATGCCAAACAAAACATGCATGGGAAGTTTCTGACTTGTTCAAGCAACAAGGGCAAATACTGTGAGTACACATTATCCCGCATCAGATCATGGTTGGAAGATGTGCATAGACCAGTATTAAAAGACACACAGGTCTGCTACCCTGACATATAGCCCAGGCCTGACTGGGAGAAGCTTTCCAAGAGTTCAGCCAGATATCTTTTCCAGCCTTTCTTTAATGGATCATTTTGCTAGAATGCCAGGTACTGTATATACACACACAGAGGACACATCCTTGGGTACTAATCTCTAGCCTTCAACCTTTGAACTATGCATTTGCAACTGGTGAACAGCTAGGCCAAGTCATGACCATTCATTTGCTTGAGAAATTTCAAGAGCGAAGTGCAAAACGCTGAAGAAATCCAGGCCTCCCACAAAGCTGCTGGAAAAAGAAAAACAAGAGTTCGTGGACATCTTGATGCAGCTCAGAATTTTTCGATTTAAAATGAAAGTGGATTAAGGACAAAGGAAACATCTGTAACAACAAACAAAGCAATTTCCTGTTTGATGTTTGACAGGGCTCTGGATGCATCATGCGCCTTCTCCTTTGGCTGCCAGCCAGGAAACTTGGCAAGACTGTCTCATCAAAGACTTGTTGGGCGAGGCCTTTTATTATGCTCTCCTATGGGAAACCTTGGGTGTGTTTGCAGAGTTGGCTCCCATGAAAATGTTTTAGGGCCATGGCTTAAGACATGAACCCATCTGTGATTGTAAAGCTTCGCTGTCTTAAGAGATTTGTCAGTTTGAATCTTAAATTTAGGGATGACCAGTGTCTACCAGAACTAAACCACAGAAACAATCTGCTTAGGGTCCCCCCCATTCCCATGTTCAAGTGTGTCTGGCTTACTCCCAGTGAAGCAAGCATAGGATTGCCACCCAAATCTTACTATGAACACTTAAAAATGCATCCTAGGTTTTATTTGATTCTATAATGTAGTGCCACGACCCTTTCTTTGTGTATATTGTTAGTGATCTAACAAATATGTCACTTATAAAACAACCTTCAGCATCGTGCTTCAGGATTTTTTCTGACCATGCAGCAGTTCATTGTCAATGTTTCTCTCTCTCTCTCTCTAACACACAAACAAGAAAGCCACTCTATACACAACCATGCATGCAGGATAGTAAGATACATTTTCTCTTGGAGTGTTTCTTGGTCCATTGACTATATGTGGAGCAATTAGACTTCAATTGTGGGGTATTAATCTTAAACGGTTGAGTTTATAGTAAAAAGCCCCTCAGCCACAATGTTGCCCTATTTGGTTCAAGCAGAGCTCCACTGCTTGAGATAGCTAACACCTACTGACTATTTTAGTGTCCATCATTATACAAATACACAAATGTGTGTGTGCGCGCGCACACACACACCAAGGTAGCACCTATGTTTTACAAACTTAGCCAGTAACATGCAAAAGGGGATTCCTACATAATCTTACTAGAAGTACCTACATGCATTTCACTGTGTTTGACTGGAAAAAAGGATTACAACTTATTCTCTTCCAATTGCCAACCATAACTTTGCCCTACATGTTTATCTACGAATGAGTAACCATTTCATAAAGCACACTGCACATTCTCAGTGTAGGGAAAGAGGCAGCCGTCATTTGCCCTTGAAGAAGCCAGAGACAGCCAGCAAGTTACAACTTGTATGCGCAGATGAAGCAGCAATGCTTGCTACAAAGCAGATACTTTGAACGGCCTCCAGACCCTCCAAACATGCAGGCCCAGCGAGAAGAATGCTTGACACGGTTTCCAAATGCGTTCAAGCACGAACATGTACACTGTCAACAAAGCAGCTCCTACTTCTGGTAAAACTGAAATGAATCAGCTTTTGTTGAGGGCCCACGCAGGAAACAGCGCAGGAAACCAATCAAACCTCATTGTCCTCCCCACCTCCTTTCTATATCAGGCTCAGCCCTGGAGCAAAAACAACTTTGCACATATACAGACCGCTCTTAAGGGTTCAAGCAAAGTACAGGATTTCCATGGAGGATCTGAGATACCAGACACAAAACATCTGACCCTCCACAGAGGATTTGTCAAACCAAGCAGACCTCTTTTCTACAACCAGCAAGTATGGACCCAAAAGTAGGTCAGACCCTGACATCAACATGAGCTGCAGCGGTGGCAAGACACCGTTTTCTTTGAAGACATGGGTAGTAAGGTGCAAAATAAGACAAGGCTTCTTAAATGGTTGGTTTATATAACAGCAAGCCCACACAAGCCCACCTGATTGCATGAGTGTGACCTACTTGTGGGTGCCAAAAACAAATGGCCTGCTCCAAGTGCACCTACTTTGCAAGACTCTTTCTCAGTTGCAGAGGAGACTATTTACATGCAAAATATCTGCTCTACTGTTAAAAACAGCATGCTTCCTTTTAACTGCAGTGGTTGTATGTTCCTCCCTTTACAAAAAGCCCACCACCAGACAAGAACCAAGGATGCAAGCAAATTCCCTCGCTCTGTAGCTTGGTTATAGAAGACACCTCCAAGTGGAAAAGGTCCCAGGTTCAATATGACACAGCAGGGTTGGGCAAGAATCTAGGAGGCACTGCCCTTTGGTTCTGTTCTGTCATAGGTAACTTTATTTGTTCATGTTGAAACCAAAACCATGCCTATACATGTTTTAAGTCTCTGTCTTCCATCTCCAACTACAGGGGTTTCAATCTCACATTGTGAGCTAGTCCACTGGTATGGCGGGTCAAGGAATAGTAGCGCCACTCCATCACCAATGTATGGTTTGTTTGCTTGTTCTTTCCTAGTGTGTGCACACTTTATCCATTTACAACTGGAGATGAACCTTAGGACCCATGCCAGTCAAAAACAGCCAACTCACCACTGAGCAATGGGAAGACAGAGCATCCCCCCACTCTCCATTAAAATGCATGTGGCATTTTTCATCATTACTTCTCCCCATAAGATTTTGGCAGCTTAACCACAGATCAGGGGGGCCTTAGAAACCTGGCATATATTCCACACTCTTTTGTTAAAGCTCCATATAGCCAACTTTCATCCACTAGTATTTACATGGAGGGTCAAAAGAGACAGTAGTCCCACCGCATCACCAATATGAGGCCCCCTTCCCAGGTGTGCACAACTGGAGGCGAAACGTTGAACCCACGCCTGGCAAAAGCAGCCAATTCACCACTGAGCCAAGCAAAAGGGGTGCAAAACCCTTTCCCCTCCCATGATTAAAATACATGTAGCATTATTATTTCTACTATAACATTTTGTCATCTTGGGGACTTTCTGCCCCCCTTTTGCTTGGCCTCCATGTAAGCCAGCTTTTGTCCCAGTTCCTGATTCTATTATGAAAGAGGAACCTTGAAATGCCAGGCATTGCGAAAGGGATGTGGTTAACTTTACTGTTGCCCTCCTTTCTCACGGATTTGAACTCCACCGTCTTGAATGTTTCCTGAGGGGTGACCTCCGTTATTTTCAATGAGGTGCACCCCCGCCCCATTCAAGCGTAAGGGGCTTGGATATAGGTGAGTCTCCATTTTTGCAGAGAGAGATTTGGAACGGATCCCCTGTGAAAGCGGAGGGCCGAGTGAATTTGTTCTTGTGTGCCTTTAAGTCATTTTTGACTTATGATGAACTCAAAATGAATGTATTATGGAATATCCCTGGCAGGTTTCTTCAGAAGGGGTTGCCATTAACCTTGTTGTTGTTGCTGTTAACTGCCCTTGAGCCAACCCCAACTCATGGCAACCGTGGATGAGAAAGCTCCAAGCCCTTGTATCCTCCTCCTCCACTGAAGCCCCAGATTCAGGCCTGCATCCTCCTCAATTTCATCTATCCATCTGGCGTGTGGTCTTCCTCTTCTTCCTCTCTTTCTGCTACCTTCTCCCTTTCCTAGCATTATTGCCTTTTCCATGGAGTCATGTTGGCCGATGTACAACAGCCTCAATTTGACCATCTTGGCTTCCAGGGAGATTCCAGGCTTGATCTGTTCAAGGACCCACTGGTTTGTCTTTATGGCTGTCAACCGTATCCTCAGCGCTCTTCTCCGGCAATGCATCTCAGATGAGCCGATTTTCTACCTGTTGGCTTTCTTCAATGTCCAGCTCTCACTTCCATACATGGCGATCAGGAATGCAGCGGTCTGGAAATATGCTCAACCGTACAGCCTTGCGTTGTTGTTTGCCTTCAAGTCGTTTCCCGCGCATGGCGACCCTGGGGCCAACCAATCACAGGGTTTCCGTGTCAAATGTCTTCAGGGTTGGTCTGCCATTGCCTCCCTCTGAGGTTGAGAGAGTGTGACTCCGTCAAGGTCTCCTAATGGGTTTTCATGGCCAAACTGGGATTCGAACCCTGCTCTCCGGAGTAACAGTCCAACACTTAAACCACTAAACCAAAACCTTATAGCTCCCTACAAAAAAAAATTATATACCCTCAACAAAAAGCCACCAATTCCCCAAAGAAAAAACCCTCAAACCCCCTACAAAGATTTCTTATTCCCCCCCAAGAAACCCTTATTCCCCCCCACAGAAAACCCCTTGAACCCCAAACAAAAACACCCTTATAACCCCTACCCAAGAAACCCTGCTTAGTCTTGTAGTTTCTATTTCATGACTTTTAGGTTGTGTGCCTTTGGGAGGCTATAGGTTATGCTAAATAAGGAATACAACATCTATGTCTAATTGATTTAGCACCTTGCTGGAAATTACTATTAGAACTGTTATATTTATTATTTAGCATATATATAATAAATTAATAATAATTGCTAAATAACAAATACAACATATATATATATATAATCCATTGAGCCCCCTTTTTCTTTCTCTCTTTCCCCCAAATGTGGGTCTCAGAGACTCTTCCGAGGCTGAACCGGGACAGAAGCGGGGCCCGAAGAGCCCAAGGGGGCCCTGGGCGCCATTTTGTGCCCCTCTCCTGTCTCCTTCTCGGAGGAGGAAGGAAGAAGAGACCATTCCTATCGAGGGGGGGCTGCCCTTGTTTCCTCCCCCCTTTTTTATCCCTGTTTTCCTCTGCCACAAAATGGCGGCCAATGGCGCAGGAGAGAGAGAGAGAGAGAGGGAGACCCCTGCTCCGCCTTCCTCCTCCTCCGCCTTCTCCGCCTCCCCTCTCACCTTCTCGGCCACCAGCGCCTCCGCCGCCTCCTTCTTGGTCTCGTCCTTGTGGGCGAAGGGCGACTGGAAGGCGATCTTGACCATGGTGACAGAGGGGACTCTTCCTCCTCTACGCTTCTGATCCTCGCCGCTGCCTCCGCCGACTGTTGCTGCGCAGCGTCCTCCTCCTCCTCCTCCTCCTCCTCCTCGCGCTGCTCGGGGAAGGGGCGGGGCCTAAGAGAGGGGAGGAGTCATCTTCTGGTCCTTTTCAATCCCTTTTCCCCCCTCCCCCCTCGTCGAGAGAACTGCGCAGGCGCAGAGCCAACACTCTCGCCGTCTCCCTTTCACTCTTCCCCCTCCCTCGTAGATGTGCGCAGGCGCAGATTCAACAGCGACGCCATCTTCTTTCCTTTCCGTTCCCCGCCCCTTCCCTCGTACATTTGCGCAGGCGCAGACTCAACAGTCTTTCCCCCTCCGTGGTATATTTGCGCAGGCGCAGATCAACAGTATCTCCATCTCCCTTTCAATTCTCTTCCCTTCCCTCTCCAATTTGCGCAAGCGCAGATCGACAGTGTCGCCGTCTCCTTTTCAATCCCCCCTCCCTCGTACCGAGATTTGCGCAAGCGCAGAGCCGACAGCGACGCTATCTTCTCCCTTTCAACCCCTTCCTATCCTTACATAAACAGAGTTGGATGTGCGCAGGCGCGGACTCAGCTCACTCCGGCCGAAGGAGGCCTCCTCGGGAGGAGGACGGGCGCGCATGCGCACTGAGCCGCCTTATATACACAGAGCGCCCCCTGTAGGTTGAGCGCGTCACAATTAAAGCCCAGGAGGAGGAAACAAAGCAATGCTGCGTCTACACTTCAGAGTTAACGCAGTTTGACACCGCTTTAACCACCCTGGCTCAGTCCTATGGAATTTGTACTTCATATAAAAACATTGTAACCCTACCCCCCCCGACCCTCCCATCAATAATAATAATAATAAAATACAATTAAATTCTCAGTTATTGAAACAATTAGCAATTTATTAACAACAACCAGAGCTGAGGCAACTAAGGCGTTCGTCAGCAAACAATCGCAGATCGTTAATCTTACTCTGGAAGGGCCTGAGGCCAAACATAAAACCAAAAACAAGGACTGAGGGAGAAAATGCCACACAAATTCAAATCTAGACAACGAGGGAATTGAAATAGCCTTTAAAAATCCCCATCAGTCTAGGATCAAACCTTGACCAAAATGGAGGCTGCGGTCAAGAAATAAGACTAGGAATGGGAAGAAGGGCAGCTATGAAAGAACTGGAAAAGAGACCAAAGAAGATGCCTAGAGCCTCATTCCCAATTACAAATAAATTGGTTTATCCATAAAGACGCGGAAAACATTGACGTCAAAAAGACAAGGTTATAAATAATTTTATTTTAAATCGAGGAATGGAGAGCATGCTGCCTTCCGAATGTTGTCAGACTGCAAGTCCCATCAACCCCAACCGACTAAAGAACGGCCCAACAACATTCCCCATTGCGGATACATAGAGTAAAATGGATGCTATGATAAGTGTCCATCGACATCAAGGACTGTTTGGTTAGCAAGTAATCCCCTTATGTTCTGATTTGTGGTATTTATACCCCGCTCTTCAGCCCTAAAGGCTCTTAGAGCATTATCTTGTGCTTTTGGTATTCTCTGAAACTCTGGCTGCTTCAGACCGATTTGTCCTGATAAGGCTTATCTCTCTTCCCCCAAGCTTCCTGCTTTTGCAAGTACCAGTGGAAAACCATGTCAGATCATTTTCAAGGCGGTCTCTGGTTTCATCTTGCGAGATGTTTTGATACCCGAAGCACAGGCCGGCGGCGTGCCAAGGGATCTTGTAGCACCCTTGAGGAACACGAGTCGACAGACGCTCATGCTACACCTCCTTTGGCACAGTTAAGTCTCAGAGGTGCTACAGGATCCCTTGGCATGCTGAATTTCTGGACTGACAGACATGTGGGTGCAACCACATTGCAGGAGCAATCCAGTTTGATGCCACTTTAACTGCTGTGGCTCAATGCTGTGCAACGTCAATCATCCTTCACCATTTTAGATGTTGCTGGACTATAACTCCCATTTTGCCCACACATGCGCTGGCTTTTTAATTCTCCGTCTTTACATTGGTTGATTCCTTCTGAATCTGGCCAGGATTGTTTCTCAGCTATAAGAGGTTAAATGTATCTTTTGCTTCTCTTTTGGGGTTTCTGTTTTGCGCGT
Source organism: Sceloporus undulatus (assembly GCF_019175285.1). NCBI lineage: Eukaryota > Metazoa > Chordata > Lepidosauria > Squamata > Phrynosomatidae > Sceloporus > Sceloporus undulatus. The sequence continues at coordinate 46,371,165 of NC_056528.1, read as the reverse complement.
GTGTGTGGTTTTAATGATTTTTGGAACTGGAAGTGCGCTTTCTCATCGTCCCGTAGAAGCACCAAAGTGAGCAAAGTGGGCTTTCCAATAGTGAGTGAGGGCTTTCCTATCGTGGCCATGCGGCTACGAGGCTAAAAAGTGAATGGAAATCTTCTGCAAATGCCAGCTGGTGAAACGTCAGGAATAGACTCTTCTAGAACATGGCCACTTAGTCCGACAAACCCACAAAAAAACTATAAATGCCAGTCATGAAAGCCTTCGATTTCACAATCTCACACATCCCCGACCGAGGGACAAACTTTGTTACTTTCAGACTAGATTGAGCCGAAAACCTCGTTGATCTTTGTGGGTCAACAAACAAGAGTTACTCCAGTATCTGAGATGCCATCTTGTATTGAGGAAAACATGGTTATTTGCTATACATTATTCAAGCACCGCATCAAAGGAGATGGAAGCGCCCGATCTCCCTGAACTTCTGCAAGCTTCTGTCTGGGGCATTTTGAAAGCAAATACAGCGTTGCATCAGGCAGTTCCTCAAGGCTCCAGCTTTGCCCTTCAAACCTATCTGGTTGTAGCAAACAAATCTTGTCACTACCAGTTTGCTCAAAGTCCCTTACACATTTGTTGCCTTTTTCTTTCTGCACGCTATTTTAAGCTTTCCTAATACGGTTCCCACAGATCCAACCATCCACTGCTTGAAAACATTTGCCCGGCAAAATTCCAAAGATGCAATCCTTGATTCTGCCATTTTATATTGTTGTTACGTGCCTTCGGGTCATGTCCGATTTATGGCGACCCTATCGTGGGGTTTTCTTGGCATGTTTCTTCAGAGGAGGGTTGCCCTAACCATTATCTGAGGCTGAGAGAGTGTGACTTGCCCAAAATGGGTTTCCATGGCTGAGCTGGAAACCGAACCCTGGCCTGCAGCAAAATGCAGGTCTATGACTAACATCTCCAGTCGTTTCCTTCTCCTGTATAAAGAAGCCAATGGAGCTCCAGAAGCTTATAATATATAATCGCCACTTCTAAAATAATACAGTACGATATAATTGTATGGATGACATAATAATATAGCAAATTAATATCTAATATATATATGTGTGTGTGTGGCATGCGTTGTAGTCTATCACTCAATAACGTTAAACCCCATGATTGCATTTGGATTCCCATTGGATTATACTTCCAATTTCCCTTGTCTGACAATGTCCTTTGAGATGGCTCTGATCCTTGTCTTTTCTCCTTTTGATTCAGCAATTCCCCAGACGATAAAAGTGTGTTAAGCAGAAAGCAGCAGCGGGAAGGAATCCAGTGTACCCTAATGTTGCCAATGTCTGTTATCTGGCTGGTTTCCCAGGGACGGATTCTTTAAAACCTCATTGTATTAAAAGGCAACATTTCTAGCTTGCTCCTCTGTTCTTTCGCGTTGTTCACAATACTGTCTGTATCCATATGAATTGTCAATCAAAAAGTATAAATATAATTAAATAATAATAATAATAATAATAGCAGAAGAAGATGAAAGAAGGGGGTGAAATCTTGCCCTTATGTGTTTCATGGCAATCCATAATCATTGTAGTTGTATCAAGATTGTGGATGCATGGACAATCAATAGTACTATGGATATATTGACTTTTCCTGTACATAGAATATACCAGCGTATAAGAGGGGAAAGCTAAGCAAAATCTTCTCTCCTGGGAGCAAACAGTGAGTTTGCAACAGATGAGATGTTTGGATATTTAATGTACTGTTGTGTTGTTGTGTGCCTTCAAGTCGTTCCCTGTAGTTGTCCAGGAGCCGTCGTTTTGGAAAGTATTGTCATGCAACACTCCAGAAATTTAATCCTTTGCACAGGGACGTAGCCAGGATTTTGGGAAGGGGAGGGTCCAGACTAAGTGCCACCATTATAATGGGGCTTGGGTGCGGCGGCGCGGTGACACGCACCATTCATTTTATCTAACAGAAGGGGGGGTCCGGACCCCAAGAACCCCCCCCCTGGCTACGTCCCTGCTCTGCACAACCATTAAAAGTCCAGGTTGCTGTTGTGTGCCTCCAAGTGGTGTGCATCCATTTCAGATGTGCTGCATATACGCATGGTTGAAAGTCTAGTTAACACAACATCTGATGATCTATAATGATTGAAAGCTCAGGCCATAATAAATATGTTCGTCTGTATGGTGCTACAGGACTCTATTTGTGTCTGTTTGTGTGCAATAGGTTAATCCCTTTGGGAACTGTAATATACAGAGGATAATATAAATCTCTCTTTCAGGCTCATTTTTGCAATTTTATGGAGGTGATATGTATATTAAAGAACCATTTGATAACCATGACATGCTGTATTACTATTTAAGATGACTATGATAAACAACTATTAGGAATAAAGGTTTATTATACTGAGTAGTAGCCAAAGTTTTCTTATGCACATAAATAGACTATAACAGATATTGGCATCTCTTTTATAGATCTCCTCCTTCTCTGATCTTTTTTGTTTCCTGTACTGTGCTTTTTTGCTTGTGTATTTTTCCTCTGAGATCTTTTTCTTAATAAAAATGGAAACATTATATATAATGTTTGCATTTTTATTAAGAAAAAGATTATAAAATTTTATATATATATATATATATATATATATATATATAATGTTTGCATTTCCATTAATAAAAAGATATATAGATATAGATATAGATTGTATTTTTGTTTAAAAATATTTTAATAAATTTGTATAAATTATAATGTGGAGATATATATATATATATAAAACATCTTTTCCTTAATAAAAATACAAGCAGGGTTTCTTTTTCATGACTGAAAAACAACATGAGAAGTTGATGGGGATAAGAAGAAAAACTGTTCCCCTTTGAAGGAAAAGTCATCTCATATTCACAACGGTCAGAGAGATGCTGCAAAATATTTGAGATGAGGAACGAGGAGCAGATCCCGAAAAGATTACCAATAAAACAAGAAAGTAAAAAGGAGCGAGAGAAAGAAATCCCCGCAAGCAATGCAGCTGTCTAATGACTATGTTTCTCTAGCAAAACCCTTGGGAGTTGGCGATGGAGAACTGGAAAAAATGCTGAGTTGTCAGGCAAGGCTCCACCAAGAACTTGAAAAACATCTTAAAATTTGCAGGCCAAAGGCTGCCTTCTGGAAATGTCTGTGGGCTAAGGCCATTTCAAATATGACGTCTCTTAAAGCATGGTTGCCCAGGAGATCAGTGCATGCCCTCCAAAATTTCAGCACAGAACAAAAGTTATTTATGAGGAAGACCACACAAGCTAAAAGGGGGCTGCATCAATTTAACTTTGCCAGAGTCTCCTGGGAAGGGCATGATGGATTGTGTATCCCTGCATGGCTCTTGTGGTCTCTTCCAACTCTAGATTCTAGCATTCCGTTCCCTCTCCTCCTTGCTGTGTTAACTAAGTGCAGACTACTTTGCAGTTTGGACCCTGTTTGCAGCAATTGAAGTAAGCTGAGGACAAAGGATGAGAGTGAGAGAAGGAGTTTGTAACTGGGGCATGAAAGTGATGCCTTAGGTGGCAGATTCTGGGGAACAGCTGTGAGGCACAATACAGAGCACCCTGTGCCATAAGGACCACCCTTGTGCCCTTAGATATCTTAAAGGATGTGACCTCATCACATTCAAACTACACAGTTCACACTGCACAGTTACAGCACTTCGATACCAGAGATCAGCTATGGCTCCATCGTACGAAATCCTGGGATCTGCAGTTCCATAACTGTGCAATATGAAAGAGACATGTTCAATTGCTGGTCTGTTTGGCTTTTACACATGGAACAGGGGAAGGCATCATCTTGTCCTTTGCTTCAAGCACCCAAAACAACAGCAATCATGGGATGGGTCTCCTCTCCTTTGAACAGCGTCTTCTCATGCTTCCCCCCTGAGCATGACCATCTCAACACCTGTTGCCATTATGCTCACCTCTCCTTCTGGTCCCAAAGTAAAAATCAAATAAAGAGTACATCAAAAAACAACAATAAGAAGTGAGTTGGAGTAAAAAAATTCATACTCTTCACCTTCTTTTTCTCTTTAGGCCCAAGAGGAAGAAGGCAATGCCTTTGGAGTTTACTCCTCTGTCTTCCCATTCCTCTCATCTCAAAGTATGGTCACTCTTGGAGAAGAGAAATGCATAGCAGTAGGTAGGAGCAGGACCAAGAGGAACTAGAGTGGCAATGGATATGGCTCTCAGGAAGTTCCTGTTGAAGCCAACCTTTGGTGCCAACTTTGTCAAGATCTCAAAGAGTCCATCATCATCATCATCATCATCATCATCATCATCATCATCATCATCATCATC